>NC_060268.1:19107335-19192442 GCF_021613505.1 Equus quagga
AAGGCAGCACACTACAAGTTTTCTTTCCCAGTTTGCACTACCCCATGCTGTTTAATAATATCCATTTACTGGTATTGGGATTGATCGAGCGCAGTGTAAAATTCACATCTACTGAGACTTTGCTTTTCACACGGGGTGAAATTCTTTAACAAATGGGAGTATGGCAATTAATTTAGAAATGTAATACTGTATATACTATAAGAAGTATATTTAGATTTAATAGAGAAACTATCCAAAATTTTAAGGCACAGTTCTTTAAAGAGCCAAACAGTTTTACTTGGCAATTTTTCAGTTGACTTTCTAGTCATTTCTAAAGCCTAGTCATACTTTGGAGATGACAGACAGCGTTCAAAATCCAGTAGTACATTTTTAAACATGTTTTAATCATGCCATAGTCATTTCTTCCTTATGTGTATGGTATAATTTAATTAAGGATATACATTTCTAAAATAACTATAATTTAATTAAAGATTAATATCATGAACACTGAAATTACAGTCTGGTGAGCAATGTGCATCAATTTTTTTCTAGAGGGATCATATACTTAATGGTGATAAATTACCATGTATTAATAAGAAAAAGTTGGTTTCTACCAAAGGGTATTCAAAGCCCTGCCAACTCTCAGATTTATGCAGTATACGCATTTTAAATAAAGTAAAGCATGTTTACAAACAACCATTGTTAACTTTTTGGAACTATGAAATGTGAAAATATATACATAAGTTGTGAAACTTAGAAAATGATTTCGCTCAGAAGTTTATATATGCTTTACTCGATCTTTCTTTCTTCCATTATCTCCTTCTATTCTAAGCCGTCACTTCAATTTAGTTTTCTTTCAATGCGGCAAAGAAAGAAATATCTTAAAACACATACTCAAAAGCAAATTAACCTAGCAAACCAATAAGTATTTCAAACACAGATATTTTTCCATAATACTTGTTCTTTCTATTGATATCCACTGCTCTGCTCTCCTAACATCGCAAAATCATTTTTAATAAAGTAAAAATGATCTCATTTTTAAAAGTTATATATGAACAAAGTTGATAGTTTACCACAAAACAAGAAAGCAAAGTTAATATTTACACTAAAAGAGATACTGAAATAATGATTATTTTTCATACTCCTAAAATATTGAAGACCTTTTATTTCTAAACAAGATTCTCAAAGATTTTTTAAATAGAATAACCAAACTATAGCACCTTGAGTTTTATATATATATATATATATAAGTGTATACATATCAGTATGAAAATAGTGTCACTGAGTGAGCCTCTTCAGAATATAAATTTAAATCCCTCATTTTCTAGGAATTCTCAAAAATCTCAAAATCTTGGGATGAAACTTGGTTCACATATGGTGTCCATGAATGTGTTTTCTTATACCACATCTTCCAGTTTAAAAAAAAAGAGAAAAGCTGTTTACTTGTTAAAGGTCTTTTTATAAGCTTTGATGACTCAAAAACACCTTCATTTTAACACATGGGATTTGGCAAAGAACTTAACCATGTTACCATTTGAAAGACTTTGATATTTTGAAAAAGAGAGAATTAAAAACAACAGAGATTGAAACTTAACTTGGCTTTTGTGTATAGAACATAATTTTCTCAAGTATATTTTTTAGTATAAGAATTTACTACTGAAATTTATCTGCCAGAATACTATAACATCAAAGCTACAGTTATCCTAAAGGAACGATTGTAAGTAGAGCCACAAACTTTACCCTGGTGTATCAAGTTAAAAAAAAAATTCATGGTATACCAGTATGGTAGTCTAAATAGATAAATGTATATGTTCAATAAAATGCTTTACAAAATGTTGAAACAAAATTTCTTCAACTACACTTTTCCAAAAAGATTACATTTGAACTTTTGTTTCTTTCTGATTTCCTTAATTCACATGCAACACAGTGCAGTGCAATTCTCCAAGTTGTATTAAACGAAGTACCACCTCTTAACCAGTCTTTAGGACATGCATAGTTTCCTACAGTGTTCAAAGTATTTGATTTGCAAAGCCCAGGAAGTGGGTAGCATGAAAATGAGAGTTCATGTTTTAACTCAGAGTCTCTTTGCTTTAGTCAGGATACCACAAATCTTTCCTGTAACCCAAAGCTGCCTTCCTCTATGATTTACAAACAAATGTTGATCTTTACAACTGGGCTGTGTTAATATTATCCATTCCCCACTACGTTAAAGAAAATTATGTATGAACTGCATTTCCTTTTCTACCGGATTTATTTCATGTACATTCTTCTACTCTTAAAACTGGAAATTAAATCATTCTTTCTGAATTGTTTAGAATGTGCCATTGGATATCACTATTACTTTTGGACGTCCTCTACAAATAATCTACCTTTCAGTCATTTTGATTATTGCCAAAATGAAATTATACAAGAAAATTTTGATAAACCTAATATTCTGTAAAAAAAAAAGAAAAAAAGAAAGAAAGAAAGAAAAACTTAACCTGTGGCAGCAAATAGGCGGTATCTTGCAATGTCATTAGTTCCTTTCATAATACAAAGGGTAAATGTCATAATAAGGATATTGCGCTGCTTTATTTCATAAAATAAATGCGTCCTATTCATTCTCTAAGTGAAATACTACCTCACACAAAATGTAGATTTCATATAAGCACATACATTCTTTGGTAAGGTGGCTCTTGTTTTTTCTGGGTGATTTTGCCTTATTCTGAAATTTCCTTCACCTGACTGGAAGCACATTAACTGCTAGATAGGCATCGCACTGATGTCTCTATGCTGTAGCATGCAGCCGTGAATTTGCTACGATCTGTTTAATCAGCAGTGTATTGATTTTCCGCAGCTTTCCTTCATTTTAGCCCCATAGCAGGCTTCTGTAATTTCCTTTGGACAAAGTGTAACCAAACTGTGCTAAGTGATGTTGATTTGCAGGCAAAAGTAAAGGGGTAAATATAAATTAACAAGCTATAAACATTTTACAAGTGGGGAGTCAATAAAAACAGTGTCTGCAGTTTCTTTTAAAAAAATGATTTGAAGCAGATTGTTAACAAACGTGTCCAAAGAAACTGACATGAGTCTGAGAATAATTTTTGCGCTTTGTGATTAAGAATTGATCAGTCTAAAAGCCTCGGACGCAACTGAATCACCCATAAGCTGCTGGTCTGAAAAGGCTCAGCAGGGGCTGGTATTTGTTTGTTAAACTCCCATGATTCCAAGTAGATAATTGGTCTGTGAAGTTCATGGCAGAATCTGAATTTGCTTTCTTGCTTCCCAGCTGGCTGAGCCCTGGTTTATAGACTTCTGTGTACAAATTTAGCCAGCAGCAAACCTCACATCTTTAATATAAAAGGTGTTTTGTTGTGTTTTTCAGGTGCTGAGTGGAAAGCCCACACTCCAGAAGCTCATTAAAAGGGCCAAGTTACAGTACAGGTTTATTTCTGTCACAGCATTTCTGAAAACAGTGACAAAGATTAATATGTTTCTTTAGTACTGGAAAAAGCTTGACACAATCCCTTGTGAATTTGATCATCTGTTTCATTGCCTGTATAAGATTCAATCTCCTATTATATCCTGAAGTTACAGCTGTAAACTAATGCTGGTAAGAATTCATAAGCTATTGCAGAAGCCTGGGGCAAAACTAATTGTTTTATTCAACAGTCGCTTATTTATTTATTATTTATTTCATACCCTCTCCTGTCATCTTTTTCCACTGTTCCTCCTCAAAGTCAAGATTATCTTGGCTCTTTGTCTGAATGCACAGTGCAAATATAGAGACATAGGGAGTTCATGTTTTCAGGAGCTTTCACAAAAGTTGTTACAGATCAGTGTATTGTGGAAATGTTGTCCACTCTGAATTTTTTATAAAACTATTCTTACTTTCTTTTCCTTGAAATGGAAATTCCTTAAGAAAAAGCAGTATCTGCACAAGCATTATAACCTTTGTGTTCTCTGTAATCATGTGACATTAGACTTTCTCTTCTAGTGGTTGCTGTGTCTCTGGGACATGATTTGACATGTGGTACATGCAAATCCTAGAAAAGTGCAAACTATATCATAAAATGATTCTGTTTCACATCAAGTTAGATAGGCAAATAGCTATTTGCTATTTTCAAAAATTAAAAGTTATGATAATATGCTTTATGAATACCATAAAATAATCTTTTAAATTGAGGAATCTCTCTCTCTTAAATTAGTTGTAGAGGAATATTTAATCCTTATCTAACAGTTTTTGTTATTATGGCAAATTATATGCTACATTAGAATTTTAGATACAAAAATATTCAAAATTTCAAACATTATGCAAGTATAAAATAACACACAAAAAGGAGGATCCCTAATAATCTGTTTGTGTACACTTTAAGTGTTGGTGGAAATTATTGCAGGATTAGACTGAAGAAGTATATTCATGTGATGTTTCAAATTAGACATTAAGCTCCATTATTCTTAGCAGAAGTTGTGTGCCTAATTCCCTATGCACTACAGACATTTGAACCCACAATAACTGATTGTAAATACAGTATGAAACTAGCTAGAGCCTTATTTACACCTGCCAATTTGCTGCCCTCCAGCACTAAAAACAAAAACAAAATGGTAGCAAAAGAACTGCCAAGCAAAACACACTCTGCCCCTCATATACACTCCTTTCTATTTCCACAAACAGAACCTTTTGCTTCCTGTTTTCCATCAGCAAATTCAACTTTGAGATTTAAAATAAAGTTTAAAAAAAAGATATTTGCATGACATGACAGGAACAAAGTAATTGTTAAAACGGTCATCTCCTCCAAACATGTGTCCCCTTAAAATAATGTAGGTAGTGTAAGTGCCTTATGGATGGCACTTTTAATTGAGGAGTAACACATGTGCCGTGCGATGCATATGTTGCAATGGCAGCCACTTATTTTTACTGAATAGCTACAAAATTTGCACCCAATTTTGTTCGTACAATAAAAGCGCATATTATTCATTAAAAAGAATATATCATAGATAAGTTAGTTGACAAAGTTGCATTCCCTGTTGTTTTTTCATGCCCTGTGCTTCCTATCATGTCTCATTTGCATAATGGCAGCCCAATTAGTTCCGTCTCTATTTTTTTAGAAGCTAAAGCATTTGTCAACATTTCAGTGAGGTTTTCCTACTACCTTGATTCAATGAAAATGACTTCTGCTAAATGTTAGACAGTATTTTACCCTTCTATTGTGGATAGCAATGACTTGACTTATTATTGCATATATTACTTAACTTTTGTGTATTTAAATAGTAGGTACATAATAATGACTTGCACACATAATGATATGAATAATTTGTATATCAATAGCATGTTTTTCCAAAGAGCTCAACGCCTGTTATTTGATGTTGAACTGTATCCTTCAACATTCAATACCTTGAGTACCAGACGTCCTAATTAAATTTTTAATGTTACTGAGAACAAATATGATTTTTATCACATAAAAGAATATTGAGGATTACTCCACGGAGAAAAAATTAATGGCTAAGTCAAAATTAGAACTCAATACTCTTTAGAGTTTAGATCACATCTAAAATTTCATGTCAAGGGATTATGATTTCCAGGGCTGGTCAACACAGATGTGGAGATCTATGTTTTACTGGCTACCTTGTAAGATCCTGAAGACAGGATAAATGTCTCATTTAACTCTTAGCCAACATTAAACATGTATGTGGTGTTCAGTAAATATTCATTAAATTGAATAAACTGAGGCTCTCAAGACATAAGTTACAAATATATGGTATCTTAACAGATCATACCAATTCTTGTTACTTACGGCAGTGATGTTTATCAGTTTTTCAGATCAATACATTGCAATTACAAATTGTTGCACAGACTATATTTATTGTGCCTTCTAATTGGAAATGAGGTGAATAGGAATAACATGTAGAACACAAAACCATGTGTGGCATGCTGTATTTGGATGTTGCATTACTCCAATAAATAAAAGGAGATTAGGTATTTTAGGAGAGAAAAAGATAAAATTCCAAGAACTGACTTTTTATTTTTTGGTAAGTCTGTAAAATATAGAACCCTGTAAAACATTAGCAAATATGAAAATAAATATAAGACAAGTGCTATAAAAGGCATGATTGCTACAGATTCATGAGAAAATACTAATCAACCCATATCATTCATTAGAAATTGCATGTTAAAAAATATAAAGTTTTGATTCTGTGGTTGTGTGATTGGAGTAAGTAAACAGCAGCACCTTGTATTTACCATGGAAAAATATACCAAGAAAGAGACTAAGACTGACATACTTTGTTAATACGAACTTTGAAACCACCTATGTGTAGCTTTAGTCAGTTAAAAACAACCAAATTTCTAAGACCCTTTTAATGGACAAAAGAACAAAATTTTTCGCATTAAAATGAAGAATGGCTTCAAAATATTCACGGCTACTTTGGTTTCTTCTTAGATTTAGAAATTTTCTTACCAACTTCTGCTCTCAAATATTAAATCCTGGAGTGATTCAGCGTTGAATTAAGTTGTGTAGGTATATGATAGAAATCTGAGGCATATTCCTAAGGACAAAATTTATGCCAACAATGTCAATCAGATACTTTAAAAGTACTATTTATTTAGGATGATTAATGACTAATGTCTTTGTTGACTTCTTTTTGCAGTTAAGTGGTGGTCTCAAGTTTATTTTGGTAATAAAGCACTGTTCTGGGAAATGAATGCAAATCTTTAGTTCTCATCCACTTAACCTTTAGGTTTTTGTTAAGTGGAAATTATGCTTTGTTCTCTAAATTTCTTTTATTCTGCCTTATACTATACCTTCTTCACTCAAAAATGTTCAAACCAGTGAATTAGGTACATATTGTAATATACTGCAATCCACAACCGCCATTGGCTCAAGTAACTTCAGAAAGTTAAAGTAAGTTAATGATCAATTGTCTGTGAATGAAGAATATTTCAGGCCATAGCATATTAGTGTCTGCACTGACCAAAATTAATGATTTGTGCTTTTTCAGCTTGTTCTCATTCATTCACTAATATTTCTTTGTAATTCTTTTATTCCTGAATATCAAACATATGATTCAATTCAGTTTATTTTAGTCTTCAGGCAAAGTATATTCATTCCAATTAATATAGGTGTCATCAGTGTAGGTGATGTATCCTAGGGGATTTTATAACTAAAATAACAAGAGAATAATAAATATTTACATAGGGTATACATATACATTTATCTCATTATAACCAATAATAATACCATAGATGCGGCACTTAGAATGAAACTGCTCCTTTATTCCCAAATCATAGATTGTCATTTTTGTTGGGCTATTTGTTTGGAAATTTAAAATATGGTTATCTGACTAATTGATTCTTCTTACAGGAAGCTATTCCTTTGGGGGGAGCAATTATAACATCAGGGAGGAGATTGGCCCAAGTGAATTTCCAAGTTTTAGTCAACAATATTTATTAGGCACTTACATCATAACAGAACACTATATCAGGTTTTATATAGGAATAGTCCAAAAAGAACAGTGGATTGCAGGATTCCTTCCACACAGAATTTTAGTATATATTGGAAAATTAGGACATACATCAAGAAGACCTAGACGGACACTTTTATTAGCCAGAGTTACCTAACTACCAAGAAAATGCCAAATGGAGGCATAATCACAATCAGGTGGGATTAATCATGAAAAACTTTTCAGAGAAATTAGTTTTAAGCCAGGTTTTGAAGTAATTAAGAAATATTTAATGGGAAGGAGAGGGGCTAAATAAGCTCATCAGAAGAGAATTAAATGTCATTCAACAAATATTGAATGCCTTCTTTGTGCAAGAACTTGGTTGATATGCACAAGACTCAAGCACTGTGCCTGCCCTCATGATCTCTCTGTCTAGTGATGGAGGCATAGAGGCAAAGAACAATGGCACATGCCAAGGCTTGGAAACATACAAAAAATTTTCAGAGAATGGAGAGACTTTTGTTTGCCTGCGGTAAAGATTTCATATAGAAGAATAAAAGCTAATTAGTTAATGAGAAGAGCAGGATTGGGTCATCAGTTGACAGATGGTCTTGAAAACATATGCATCAGCTAGAAACGGTTTCACTCCTGAGAGCTTATGAATCAGAAACTCCAAATGTCATCAGTGTCCTGGGTTCCTTCTTTATTTCCACTCTGTGATTCACAGTGTGAAATTCTAGAACTCATAATCACAATACATCTTCAGCCAAGAAGTATTGGGACTGTCTTCCAGGCCAAAAGAAAGAGAGCAAGAGGTGACAGTGCCATTTTCCCTTGCCCTTTTGAGGAGCTTTCATGAAGGATTAATCCTATGACTCCCAGTTATGTTTCTTTGAACCATACCGTGCCCATAACTACACGGGAGGCTGCTCTTATAGTTGTTGCCACTCTCAACAAATCAGAGTTGTGTATTAAAGAACGTGAGTTTGAATATGGGATAGACAGCCAGTAGTGTCTACCAGAGTACAGTTGAGACATTCTTATTTAGAAAGCACTGAAAGTGAGCAAGAAAGTGCTGAAGAAGCATTATGAAAACAATAATTGACAGAGATTGTTAACAATTGTATGTAAAGTAAGTTTTTTCCAAAAAAGAAAGGATTGGAAACAAGATTATTTTTAGAATGTTGAATTAAAGAGCTGAGATATCTTCAATTCAAATTGTTGTAGATAGATAGACTCTGGAAAAGGTTAACCTAAAAAGTGACCTGAGGAAATAATCCTCAACATTTGTTAATGAAAACTATAAAAGAGTCGAAGGATTGCGTAAGTGTGTGTGTTTGTGTGTGTGTGTATGAGAGAAACAGAGAACCTAGATTTGCATTTAGTTAACAATCATTCAGTTGTTTAAGTCACAAAGACTGCGGTGTAGGTGTAAAACATGGAGATCACAAATCTATGAAACAAGAAGAAGGCAAAGAAGCTTCAGAGGGAAAATACACAGGGATAGTAGCTTCTTTTTTATATATATATAGTAAGTTTTCTAATAGAGAGTAGAATGGGTGTATCTCCTCTAGCATGAGGACTGGACTTCCTTCTAGTATGCACACATGTGCACGCACACACACATTTTTCTATCTTAGTTAACTCTAACTTAGTTAACCCCATTCACCCAAACTAAAAATGTAGGATCATCTTTCCTTCCTTACCCAACGCTCGCATCTAATCAGCAGCAATTCCTATAGGCATTACACACAAAATACTTATCGAATTTGGCCATTTGCTACCATCTCCACTACTACCACCCTAGTTCAAACCTCCAACATCTCTTGTCAGGGTCACTACAATAGTATTTTACCTGATCACCCTCAACTTTTGTCCCTCACAATGTAGTTTCTCCTGAAAATCAGAGTGATCTTTAAAAATATATAAATCATATTATGCCCCTTGCATGTTTAAAACTGTTGAAGAGCTTTCTACTGCAATTAGAATTAAAACCCTCAGATCTTGTAACACGGCACATTTCTATAGTCATACGTGATCTGACCCCTCAGCACTCTTCCACTTATTCTCTCTACATTGACTCACTTTCTATTTCTGTAGCACCTTAATATCATTCCTACTTGAGTGTGTTTGCGCTTACTCTTTGTCCTTTCTACGACACTCTTCCCTCTAGATGATTACCTCCATATATCTGGCTCCTGATCTTTCAGGTCTCAGAGGCCTTCAGAGTCCAGCCTATCTAAAATGATCTCCATTCATTCAGACACCATCGCTGTTTTAGTTTCTTCGGTATAACTTTCACTATCTAAAATATGTGTCTTATTATTTATTGGGTATTGAGTCTATCTAGTAGAATGTAAGTTCAATAAGGCAGGCACTTTATCAGTCATGTGCATTATTGCTTCCCTGCACTTAGAACAGCTCGTGCTTCAAAACAAGCACTCAATCAACACTTGTGGAATGAATAAATGATTAGAATGGCTATTAGAAGATATCTGCATCATTGTCTTTGAAATGAGGCAAGTTTTAGACTAGCTGATGAGAAGCAAGAAGAAATATTAATCCTCTCTTGCAGTAGCAAAAGTAATGCTGGAGAAGGAAAACAAAAACTGGTCAAAGGCTGTTCTGGAACATTCTCCTAAGTACACAACAGGCAGACGAACAAGGCTATTCAGATTTGGAAATGAAATAAAAAAGAATAACAGGATCAGGGATTGTAGATTCTAGTAGAGTGACAACACAACCCAGTTTACTCAGAACAGTCCCATCTTATACCTGGAGCCCCAACTTAATTATTAACTATACTCTCCTTTCACTCTCAAAAGTGTCCCTTGGATGAAAATTTTCACAATAAACTTAAGTCTCGGATGCTAAAGAACTGTCCATGGAGTTCCTACAAGACAGAATGAATGGAGATTCTCTGGTAGTTTTGTGTTATGTTACTTGCTCCTCCAAAATGCAGAACAACATAGAGTGTTTTCCAAAGGCACAGGTCTCAAAGGGATCAACGTGGACTTTTCCACCAGCTGCTTCAATGACTCTGCAATAAGCAATCCTCCAGGGAATTCAGCCTGAGCTCCTGTGAAAGTATTTGGCATAAAGGAATTAACACTGCTACTTCTGATGCAAAACAGCATGTACTTCACTGAATCACAAAGTCAAACCAAAGATGGAAGGAGTCCCAGAATGCCAGCTTGACTAGGTTCCGGCTTTAGGAAGCTAAATATGAAAACTTGATCTGGTCTCTTTAAAGTACAGGTAAAATGGTCCATGTAAAGACTACATCACGTGAATAAACCAAATAATTGTATGGCAGCACTTTTACTGGATCTGTAGATATGGGTCTAATAATTTTTCATTCCATTTTCTGTAGATTTATTCCAACTGAATTTAGAGGGAAATTTTTTAAAGTAGATTTCACAGGTTTTCTTGATAAACTCTGTTACAATGTTTGTCATTAGCAGAATTAGTGTGGTAGTTAACAAGCACAGGTATTTGCTTGGAGTTTCACATATATTATATCTATTAATCACTATAAATACTCTAGGAAGTAGATTCTATTACTATTACTATTCTAGAGATGAAAAACATGGATCCTAGTGAAATTAAGAAACTTACCCCAAATTACCTAAAAGAAGAATTGAAGTGAAATTCAAACTCAAGCCTGCAAACTGCAGAGCCAGTACTGAATCTTTGTGCTCTATTCTTTAAATAATGCTATTATTTAGTACACAGTGGTGTGATTGACCAGGATGTGTTAAATACTTAAAGAAAAGATAAGCCGTATCCCAACAGGGCTTATAATTTAACTTTTTCCTATTAGTTAAAATAAATCAAACATCCATCAAAAGATTAAAAAGATATCTCATAATCCTAAAAAGGGTCACTTTTCAAGATCCTTTTAGCTTGTTTTAGCATATTTTCACAATTAGCAATCTTTTCTCAAATCCTTTGTACAATAGCACTAGCAATAATCATAGCATATATATACATATATATATATATACACTTATTATGTGCCAGACTTTGTTCTAAGTACTTCACACAGATTGACTCAAACTCGTTCAATCCTCTTAAATTATCCCCATTTTTCAGATGAGAAAACTGTTACACATAGTTCAAATAACTTGTCTGAGGTCACACATCTTGTGAGTGGCAGAAGTAGGATTCAACCACAAACCTGTCTCCAGAATGTGCTTATACACATTAAATCTGCTTTCTCATTCTATATGAATTGATTGATAAATGACTTTCCTCCCTTTCAGAGATGTTTCTTAAAGAGAGAAAGATTTTTTTTAATTGAGGTAACTTTGGTTTATAACCTTATATAGATTTCAGGTGTACATAATTATAATCCAACTTCTGTATACATTGCATCTTGTTCACCACCAAAAGTCTAGTTTCCATATGTAACTGTACAAATAACCCCCATTACCCATTTCGCCCTCCCCTCCCCTTCTTCGCCTCTAGTAACCATCAATCTGTTCTCTGTACCTACGTATTTTTTGTTGTTGTTGTTGTGGGGTTTTTTTAATGGAGAAAGGAATGTCTCTTCAATAAATGGTGTTGGGAAACCTGGACAGCCACATGAAAAAGAATGAAACTAGACCACTATCTTACATCATACACAAAAATTAACTCAAAATGGATTAAAGACTTGAATGTAAGACCTGAAATCATAAAACTCCCAGAAGAAAACATAAGCAGTATGTTCTTGGACATTGGTCTTAGCGGTATCATTTTGAATATATCTCCTCAGGCAAGGGAAACAAAAGAAAAATAAGTAATTTGGACTACATCAAACTAAAAAGCTTCTGCACAGCAAAGGAAGTCATCAAAAAATGAAAAGACAACCTAAGAATTGGGAGAAGATATTTGCAAATTATACAGCTGATGAAGGGTTAATATCCAAAATATATAAAGAACACACACAACTCAACAACAAAAAAACAAACAAACAATTTAAAAATGAGCAGAGGATCTGAACAGACATTTTTCCAAAGAAGATATACAGATGACCAACAGGCAAATAAAAGATGTTCAATATCACTAATTATTAGAGAAAGTTGTTGATTCTCTTTACCCAAAGCACAATGGGTCACAGTGAGATGATCTAAACCTATTCAAGGAAATAAAAATTGTTAGTCTTCAGACTTAGAAATATATGGTGACATGGCCAAAACTTCTTTTTCCTGTATCTCTAGCTATATACACTGGAGAACTAATAACATCCATGGAATACAAATTTTAGTACTTTCGATTATTTAAATTATAGGACTTGGGGTTGGCTTGGTGGCATAGTGGTTGAGTTTGTGTGCTCCACTTTTGTAGCTCAGGTACACGGGTTCAGAGATCCTGGGTGCAGAGCTACATACCACTGATGAAGCCATACTGCAGCAGAGCCCCACATACAAAATAGAGGAAGATTGGCACAAATGTTAGTTCAGGAACAATCTTCCTCACCAATAAAAAAGTAAATAAACTACAGGGGTTAACATTTTTTTTAAGTATTTTAATATGTTCTTCTGTTTTGTACTTTTCTGCAGATGATCTTTCCAGTAGAACCAAGGAAACCATCTGCAAGGAGGATGGAAGGGGAATGATAGATAAAGAGGAATAATAAATAATAACTATAATAACAGAAATGCATAGAGAAAAGTTTTCAGCTATGAAAATACAAATAAAATTTTTAATTCCAAAATATTTTTGAAAATTAATATTTTAAGTTTTAAAGTAGGTTTGAAACAATGACTTTAAAGGAAAGAGAATATTTTTCTTAATTTTTCTATTTTATCCCTTGACTTTTCAAGGGAAAGCAGTGCCAGTTTGGCCACAGTGTTTAATGTAAGGGACAAGAGGACTATGGATAAATCTGCCCCTTCTGGAAAGAGTGGATTGTGGAATGAAGAAGAAAGATAAAGCAAGACGAAGGAGATAGTCAAACATACGTCTTCTTTTTCTTTGGGCAAGAGTCCAAGTATTAAATGAACTGAGAAAAGCACATTAAAAATTTGTTTAATAATATTATACCCTCTGTAATATAAGGATACAAAATACTGGAATATATGTTCTATGGATGTTGTCAGTCATTCAAACTCTCTGGAGCTTCTGCCAAGCATCCTATTTGGGAAGAAATGGAATTAAAGGCTGTCCTCATGCCAATATGGAGATGGCCACAAGAAGAACAAAACTTCATAGAACAGCACGGAGATAGAGAAGTGGCCTCAGAATCATTCTCAGCTGCTGAATAACATGAAAAGTACTCAGGATTTTCTATAACTTTTTGATAGGGAAAAAGGAAAAAGTTGAATTGATAGGTAGATGCCTATAAGTGGACCTATGTAGAGATATTCAGAATAACCCCACAACACTGGCTACCATGTGGGCATAATAGACCAGGAACTGAATGGAGGATGTGACACATAATCGGAGAGGTCTACAACACGGCAAAAGGTGAGGTGGAACTTGGTTCAGCCAGGGAGAAATAGTGGGTCCTGATCAAGCAAAGAGACCAGATCATGAGTTATAGTAATGGCTGAATTCAGTGACTTGGGCTGAAGGAATGCCCGAAATGGTACCAGCTGAACTCTGCAGGCCTAGTCCAGAGTAAAGCTTAGACTAACCATTCCCAGCTGGACCAGAGAAGATGCAGAGAAGTCCAAGTCAGAAGAGCCTTGCTATACCAGTTCTAGTATTCGTAGGCTCCATTAGGAGGAAAGTTCATCTCTAAGATCTCAGTAAAAAGTAAGCATTTATCTGATCCAACAAATCATAAATAAAGTACAGACTTAAAGCACCTAATTAAATTATTGAAATAGATTAAGCTCACAGATTTGAATAAAATGTAATATTTTTAAATTTCGTTTCAACACCCAGCAAAGATTGGACCACACAGAAAACTTATATCAGATCTAGAAATAGAAACATTTTTTAAAAAGACTCGACATTTTTCAACACATATGAGTATAGTAAAATTAAATTTAAATTTAAAATGAAAATACATCTTGGCAAAATTTGTGGAATTCAGCCAAAGCAATGCTTAGAGGTAAATGTGTAGCACTCAGTGCATGCATTACAAGAAAAGAAAAATCTAAAATCAATAATCTAAGCTTCCACCTACGGAAACTAGAAAAGAAGAGCAAATTAAATCCAAAGCAGGTAGATGAAAATTAGAGGATAGAACAATGAAATTGAAAACAGGAAATTAATACAGAAAATCAATGAAATAAAAGCTGGTTCTTTGAAAAATATGGATAAACCTCTAGCCATGATAACCAAGAAAAAGGAAAGAAAACACAAATTACTAATATCAGAAATGAAAGACAGGCCATCACTTCCAAACCCATGGACATTGAAAAGAGAATAAAGGAATATTATGAGTAATTCTAAGCCCACAATTTCAATAACTTAGATGAAATGGACCATTTCTTCAAAAGGCAAAATCTACTAAAACATACGCAAGGAAAAATAGGTAAACTGAATAGGCCTATAGCTGCTAAAGAAATTGAATCAACAATTAATAATCTTGCAAAAGAGAAGACACCAGGCTCAGATGATTTCAAAGGAATGATACCAAGCGTCTGAAATCTCTTCCAGAAACTATAAGCAGAGGAAACTTTTTAACTCATTCTATGAGACCAACATTACCATAATGCCAAAGTCAGACAAAAGCATTACAAGAAAGCAAAATTACAGACCAATATCTCTCGTGAACATAGGTACAAAAATCCCCAAATATTAGCAAGTCAAATTCAACAATGTATTAAAAGAATTGTATACCACAACCAAGAGAGATTTATTCCAGGTTTGCAAGGCTGGTTCAACATTCAAAAATCAATTCACTTAATCCACCACATCTACAGGCTAAAGAAGAAAAACCATATGATCATATCAATTCATGCAAAGCATTTGAAGAAACCAACACTCATTTATGATAAACCCTCTTAGCAAACTAGGAATAGATAGTAACTTCCTCAGCTTGATAAAGAATGTATACAAAACTAAAACAACTACAGTTAACACTATACTTAATGGTAAGAAACTAGTTGCTTTCTTCCAAAGATGAAGAACAAGACAAGGATGTCCCCTCTCACCACTCCTCCTTATCATAATAGAAATTTCCTAGCTAATGCAATTAAACAAGGAAAGAAAATAAAAGGTATACACATTGGGAAGGAAGAAATAAAACTGTCTTTTTTCATAGATGACATGACTGTCTATGTAGGAATTCCAAAGAATCAACAACCAAAAAAACCCACCTGGTACTAATCAGAGATTATAGCAAAGTTGCAGGATGAAAAGTTAATATAAAAAAGTCGGTTGCCTTCCCATATATCAGCAATGACCAATTGGAATTTAAAAATAAAGACACATCATGTTTATTAACATCAAAAATAAATAAATAAAACACTTAGGTATAAAACTAAAAAAAAAGGTATAAGTTCTATATGAGGAAAACTTCAAAGTGTTGTTGAAGGAAATAAAAAGACATAAATTAATTGAGAGATATTCCATCTTCGTGGATAGGAAGATTCAATATTGTCAAGATATCAGTTCTTCCCAACTTGATCTATAAATTCAACACAATCCCAATCCAAATCTAGCCAATTATTTTGTGGATATCCACAACTATTTCTAAAGTTTTTAATGGAAAAGCAACAGACATAGAATAGCCAATCCAATACTGAAGAATAAAGTCAGATGATTGACACTATCTGACTTCAAGACTTACTATAAAGCTACAGTGATCAAGACAACACAGTATTTATGAAAGACAAATAGATCAGTGTAACACAAAAGAAAGCACAGAAATAGACCCATGCAAAATTTGTCAGTTCATATTTGTCAAAGTAGCAAAGGCAATTCAGTTGAGAAAGGTTGCTGTATTCGATAAATGGTGCTGGAATAACTATATATTCATATTTTTTAAAAAATGAATTAGACTCAGACTTTTCATAAAAATTGACTCAAAATGTGTCATAGATACAAATGTAAAATGCAAAACTATAAAACTCCTAGAAGAAAATGCAGGACAAAATAGAGGTGATTTGGATTTGATAATAACTTGTTAGATACAAAACCAAAAGCATGATCCCTGAAAAAAAATGATAAGCTGTATTTAATTAACATTAAAAACTTCTGTTCTGCAAAGGACACTGCTAAGAAAATAAAAAGCCAAGCCACAGACCAGGAGAAAAATTCTTTGCAAATCACATATCTGTTAAATAACTTGTATCCAAAATATACAAAGAATACTTAAATCTAAGCAATAAGAAAATAAACAACTCAATAAAATAGTCAAAAGATCTGGACAGACACTTAACCAATAAAGATATACAGTGAGCAAATAAACATATGAAATGATGTTCAATATCATATGTCTTTAGGGAATTATAAATTAAAACAACAAGATACCACTACACACCTAATAGAACGGCTAAAATTCAAAACACGGACAACACCAAATGCTGGTGAGGATATGGAGCAATCAACTCATATTTATTCCTAGTGGAAGCCACTTTAGAAGACAGTTCCGTAGTTTCTTATAAAATTAAACAGTCTTACCATATGATCCAGCAATCACACTTCCAAATGAGCTGAAATCTTATATCTACAAAAAAGCTACATCAAATATATATATATATGATTTATTCATAATTGACAAAAATTGGAAGCAACCAATATGTCCTTCAATAGGTAAATGAATAAACTATGATCCATCCATACAGTGAAACAGTAATCAGCAAGGAAAAGAAATTAGCTATCAATTCATAAACACACATGGAAGAAACTTAAATGTATATAGCTAAGAGAAAGAAACCAATCTGAAAAGCCTACATACATGGCTTCAGATATATGATATTTTGGAAAAGGTAAAACTATGGAGACAGTAAAAGGATCAGTGGTTGCTAGAGGACCAGATGAAGGTAGGGAAGAACGAATGAGTCAAGCACAGAGCATTTCTTAGGGCAATGAAACTATTCTGTATGAAACTATAATGGTAGATACATGACATTATGCATTTTTAAAATCCATACAACTGTAAGACACAAAGAGTAAACCCTAATGCACACTATGGATTTTAGTCAATAATAACGTATTGATATTGGTTCCTCAGTTTTAACAAGTGTGCTACACAAACGAAAGATGTTAAGAGGAACCTGGAGGTGAGGCTTGGGCAGGGATGCTGGGATATATGGGACTGTAATACTTTCTGTGCAACTTTTCTGTAAGCTTAAAAATGCTCTTTAAAAAATAGATATGAACCTGACTATGTATGTTTATAAGGATTCCTATGGTGGCTGAGAAAGTGAATGTAAAAGTGATCCTATTCCAGAACTTGTCAGGAATATGATGACTATCTCAGGTGCTTTGAACTTGAAAAACTCATTGCATAGAAATAAATAGAGATAGAAATATTGATATACACATAGAGAGAGAGATGGGGGGAGGGAGAGAGAGACAGAAGAGAGACAAACAGAGAAAGGGAGAGGATTACAAAATTCTTCCCAATATAATCAAATCATGGCAAATGAAATGTTAAATGTAGGCCAACTAGAAAAGTACCTCGAAAATAGTTTTGTGTATAACCTTCGAATCATCTTTGACTTCTGCAGCTCTCGTGTGTAATGAGTCACCAAGTCCTATCAATGTTCCTCAGTTAGCTTCTCCTCTTGATTCTCACTGCCACTTTCCTTATGAAATCTCACATAGACTAAAGCCTTTTAGCTAAGTGGTTCACAACGTTCACAGTACAATAGACTCATTGATTCAGTGGTATGCCCACACATCAGTATTTTTTAAAATTTCCCAAAGTAATTCTAACATATAGCCAAAGTTGAGAAACACTGTTCTAAGTGGCCTCTCTGCCTCTGGTCTCTATCTTCTTTGAGCCTCTTTCATAATACTAATTTATCTTTGTAGTACACAGATTTTTAAATATAAGTGTTTAAAACACTTTCATTACTTTCCATAGCCAGAAAAACTTCCAAACTCTTTAGAACTATACTTAAAGTCATTAAAGCCTCCGAATCTAAACAACATTTGCAGTTTAATGTGCTTTCTTACACAGTCTGGTGCTCAGCTAGACTGGAACTCTCACCATTGCTAGTATGTGCCATTCATTTTCATATAACGCTGATTCTCTTACTTTGGTGTACGTAGGTAATATATGGGGAAGATATTACCCATTTTAACAAGGTTAAAATGCACTAAGTCCATGTACTGCATTATGAGCCAAAATGGTTCAAAGGACCCTTCTGCTACAAAACAACCATATACTTGCTAGAACTGCATTTTCTATGCATTACTGAGGTCACAGGCAATAAGGGAATTTACAAACGGCAACCCCTATGGCGGAAATATCTGTTTGTTGAACTTGGAGTGGAGTCAGCAAGCAGCAAGCCAATGAGAACTATAAGGCTTCCCTGAAAGTAAACGCCAATATTAGCACTGCCATTAGGAAGCCTTGAGCAAGCCTCAGGGAAGGAGAGCTGAACCTCAGGCTCTTGCATTAGCCAGTGGCTCTAGAAAGGAGCTTAAATGGTTTCAGGTTGATAGTCTCCTTGTCATCAGGAGCTAACTCCAAGGAAAGAGACTTGAAACTTAGACTCTTGTATTAGAAAGGGACTCTAGAAAAAAACTGAAGTGATCTCAGGTTGATAATCCCCTCCTAAATAATTAAATGCTTATTTAATGAAGGAAAGAAGACAGGGTTGGTAGAAACTTTTTGTGAAGAAACTCAAGCTTCAACAGTAAAAAAGAGAAATACAGTTTGCTCTAAAAGGAGAAGCTGAACACTCACAACATGTTATGGTTGCTTAGAGGTATCCAAGATTCTCACAAATTAAGATCAAATACAAGCTCTTAATCAAAGATCCCCAAGCATGCAATAAAACAAGCCATCATGTGTGAATCAGTAGAAACAACAAACAACAGATTTATTCCCAAGGATTTCAGATATTGACATTCTGAGGATCAAAATATAAAATTTCTACAAATGAAATGTTTAAGAAAATAGAAGATGCAATCACAAAAATACAAAAGAGTAACAAAAACATGAGCAGAGATTTGAAAGGAGGCCAAATTCAAATTTTAGAAATAAAATTATAAGTTTTAAGCTAAAAACCAAAAGGGCATGTTTAATAGCAGATTTGATTGAGCTGAAGTGGGAATTAGTGAGTGGGAAGATGGATCGGAAGAAATTATCCAGAATGCAGTACAGAGAACAAGAAGATGAAAAATATGAATGATAGGTTCCAAATATAGAGGGTTGAATTAGACTATATCAAACAATTAATTGAAATCTTAGAAAAAGAGAGAGAATAGATGAGAGGCAATTTTGCAAAGACAGTATCTGAGACCTCCAAAATTCATAAAAATTATGAATCCCCCAGATGTCTGTTAACAAGAGTGTGGATAAATTGTGTTAGATTCACTTAATAGAATATTACAGAGAAGTGAAAATAAATGAACAACTACACAAATCAACATAAATTATTTCTAATAAGATACTGTTGAATTAAAAAAAAAAGCAAGAAGGGCTAGCTCCAGTGGCCTAGAGGTTAAGTTCAGCATGCTCTGCTTCGGTGGCCTGGGTGTGGGTCCCAGGCACAGACTTACATCACGCATCTGTCAGTGGCCATGCTGTGGCAGCTGCTCATGTACAAAAGAGGAAAATTGGTAACAGATATTAGCTCAGGGCAATTCTTCCTCAGCCAAAAAAAGAAGAAAACAAGGAGCAGAAGATGATGTAGATAATTATTTCACTCTTATAAAACTCAGTGCAAGAAAAACCAAACAATAGGAATACACACATATTGATAAAACAACTTTTAAAAAATGAAGAGGGTACATCCAGACAATGCAATATTATTCAGCACTAAAAAGATATGAGCTGTCAAGCTATGAAAAGCATGGGAGAAACGTAAATGTATATTGCTAAGTGAAAGAAGCCAATCTGAAAAGGCTACATACTATATGATTCCAACTTTATTACATTCTGGGAAAAGGCAGAACTATGGAGACAGTAACAAGATGAGTGGTTGCTCAAGGTTAGAGGAGAGATGGGGGATGAACGGGTGGAGCACTGAGGATTTTTAGGGTAGTGAAAATACTGTGTGTGATACTATAATGGTGGATACATATCATTATACGTTTGTTTAAATCCATAGAATATACAATATCAAGAGTGAACTCTAATGTAAATTATGGAATTTGAGTGATATTGATGGATTGATGTAGGTTCATCAATTGTAAAATAAACGTACCACTCTGATAAGGGATTGGAGAAAGGCTATGAATTTGTAGTGGCAGGGGGTATATGGAATGTCTCTGTACTTTCCACTCGATTTTGCTGTGAACCTGAAGCTGCAATAAAAAAGTAAAGTCTCTAAAACAAAATGGAAGAGGGAGTGAGCCCGCCAAGCAAAAGGCAGAAGCTGCTGAAGTCATGTGACCTGAGTAGTTTGGCTGCAGTTTTACAACTTGACAGGTCCAATGGAACTCAACTCACAAAGGGCAATTTCAGGTGCATAGTCACCTAATTCCCCATGGTCAAGTGTTCTATTTCCACCAGGACCCAGTAAGATGATAGGAGATATTTCTCAAAAGGCACATAATTTTCCATTGCGAATGACAAGATCTCGTCCACATACCAGGGGCTGCAGTGGGGTTTTTCCACTGGGACTTTTGATAAACTTCACTCTTTATCTCATCAATAACACCTCCAAAATCATAGGGTCTGTCTGCAAGATCATATGACACAAGCAGCAGAGTAGCTTGTATCACAGTTTGGACCCACTATATAGCCCTTCAATGCTCTAGATTCCACTCAAAGTGGGCAGCCTTCATGCCACGAAATATGGAGACCAGAAAAGTATCCCCACATGTGGAATCTATTGCCTACAGAGCCAAAGAGGTCACTAGGTGATATGCTTCCTACTTGTGGTAGAGGCGAAAGATTCAAGAATTTGCCATTCTCCTTGGAGGGGAATTGTGGCATGCACCTGACCACTCTACACCTAAAATCTTCACTGACATGATCCCTAAATCTTCATGGGGTTTATATCACACCCTCTGGAAAATAAGTGTCTTACCAAAGTATCCTGTTATTAGTTATCTCTTGTTTATCCCGACCAATCAGCATGATGTCACTATGTAATTTATCAGCATGATGTTCTGTGAGATGTCCAGGCAGTTCAGATATTTTTGGACTACATTATGACAGTGGATGGGAGAATTAATGTAGCACTGGGACAACAAATCAATATTGTTATCTATAACACAGGAATGAAAATTACGTATGATTTTCTTTGCAAATTAGAATAAGAAAGAATGCATTTGCTAAACTTTTAGCCACAAGCCATGTACTTAAGGCATTATTCATCTGTTCTAACAATGATACCAACTCCAACATAATACCTACAGTTGAGATCTATAGTCATTCTCCAGCACCCATCTGGTTTCTATAAGGGTCAACCTGTAAATTAAATAAATATTGATAGGAGCAACCACACTTTATTCCTTCAGGTCTTTAATTGCAGCATAATCTCTACTATCTCCCCCAGAGTATGATAATGTTCTTAATTTACTGTCCTAGTGGGGAGGGTTGGAGGGCATGAAATGTTTCAGAGGCTTCCACTTGGCCTTCTCCACTACTAAAGCTCTTGCCCTAAGGGCTAAAAAACAAACATGGGGATTATTCCAATATCAAGTATATCAAGTTGGATTACATATTTAGAGACTCGGGAAATAGTACTGGATGAGTCCACAAACATAGTGGAACCACTATGAGTTGGACTTTAAGACAGAATTCCATTTAGTATATGTCCCCTTTAAGTCTCCATCCTAAAATGGGAATCTTAATGAAACTTTGAGTCTCCAAATATCAATGTCAATTCATATCCTGTGTCTAATATTCCCCAAAGTGTCTCTATATTCCTCTTTCTCCAGTGTACAGTCACCCAAGTAAATTTCCAGAAGACCATTTTCAAAGGAAGACAACAGAATCCAGTTTCTACAATGTATCATCCACAATGTAGAGTATATTATTTAAAAAATGAGTAGACATAAAAAACAATAACCAAAAATAAATGGCAAAAATATCCAACAGAAATAGATACCGAGACGAGTCAAACGTTGGAATCAGCAGACAGTGACTTTGACGCAGCTATTATTAATAGTTTAAAGAATGTAAAGGAAAATATGGTAATGAGTGAACAGATGAAGACGCTCAGCAGAGAAAAAGAAACTATTAGAAATGGAAATTCTAAAGCTGAACAGTACAGCATCTGAAATTTAAAAATCCCCTATATGGGGCAGAAGACTATAGATGGCAGGAAAGAGGTTCATTGAAATTTAAGACAAAGCAATAGTAATTACTTCAATCTTAATTGGTGCTAGAATCCTAAAAGATATTTTCCCCCTTCACATGAACTTTGAATCCAATAGAGATGACTTAGTAGTAAAACAAGAAGCAGTTGTTATTTTACACATGCTTATGTAAACGCACACAAACACACATGCACGCAGACATACACTCAAGGGGTAAAGATCTCTTTTTATTATTACAATAAAAACTCACTTGTATCTATTGCTTTTTTCCATTTCTATTATTTTATTTAAATAAGAATATTTGATGTCAAAAATATTTTTCCACTGTAGATATGCAAGAAATGCAGAAAAATAAAGAGAAGAGATTAAGTATCACCACCAAGAGACAATGTCAATTAACATGTTATGTTTTGATAGATTTATTTCTTGTTTTGTCTAATAAAATTTAATTGTATTATTTTTGCTAAAGTAAGATCATTGTGTAAATAATTCTGTCAACTTATTTTTCATTTAATATTCTTTTCATGATCATTTGCCTATATCATCAAGCAGTCTCTTAAAATATTATTTTTAATGGCTTTATATGTCTATATCCTAAATTATATATCCATTCCTCTATTGTTGAATACATGGATTAATTTCATTTTTCAATATTCTAAATAGCACTGTAATAAATTTTGCTTGAACGTAAATCTCTGTCTAAATTTCTTCCTATGTATTTAGAAAACTTGGAATTGGATTCGTTACAGCATTTTATTAGTTTGCTAGAGGTGCCATAACAAAACACCTCAGACAGTTGGCTTAACATCAGAGGTTTATTGTCTCACAGTTGGGGAGAGTGGAAGTATGAGATCAAAGTGTCAGTAGGGTTGGTTCCTTCTGAGGGCCATGAGAGAAAGCTCTCTTCCAGACTTCTCTCCTTGGCTTGTAGATAGGTGGCTGTCTTCTTCCTGTGTCTTCAAATTGTCTTCCCTCTGCATGTGTCTGTGTCCAGATTTCTTCTTCTTCTAGGGATACTAGTCATATTGGATTAGAGCCCACCAGAATGACCTCGTTTATTTCCAAATACAGCCACATTCTGAGATCCTGGAGGTAAGGACTTTAACATATGACTTTTTTCAGGGTACATGTTTCAGCCCAAATGGCTATGAACATTTTTAAAGGTTTGAATACATTTAATCAAATAGCCGTCCATAAACTGCATTTCTATCCAGACACACGACTGTCATTTGCAAAAGTGTGGGAAGGACTCAAATAAAGCAAAGTTACTCCTATAGTATTTCCCTTTAAATGGATACATGCAAAGTAATTCCAAGAAATTTCACTGCTTTGAAAATGGATAAGAGGTCTATATCAGGCAATATCAGGCAACCTGCTCAATATTTGGAGCATATTTGAGAACAGAATTTATTTATTATACAGGTAACGGTAAGAACTCCTGCAGAAACACTTCCTGTTACTTCTCTATTCTGAGGGACGTGGATTATAATCATGTTATCTGAATGTTTAATATTAATATGTCTTAAAATAAAAAATATATATATACAATATACTTTACCAGTATGTTATGGCTTTTTACAGATGAGACATTTTAGATCAACTTTTTAAATGTTTCTTCTGCCATATTTTGAAACGCTACTTGCAATCAGGCAATAAAGTGAAAGGCAACTAAAGAAGTCCAACACAGCTGCTGGAATAATCTCCCATAAATGTTGTTTGGATAACATCATTCCCTCTCTTAAAGAGCTACCGTGGCTTTCAACTTCTTTTTTGTTTCAAACATGAACTTCTAAATATTTGCTACAAGGTTTCAAAAAATTCAAACCCAACCACCAAGACTGTAGTTTTCTTTGCCTGATGATTCACGATGAGATTTTCTGTTTTATCAAGTAACTGCTAGTTAATTTCCGGGACATGTGTGTCTCTCTCCCTCATGGGTTGACTTTTGGCTCAGCTATTGCTACCGACCAAAACCTCTTTTCCATAAGCTCAAATCCTTTCTCTCCACTAAAATTCTTTTATAAAATTTGCCTACACTACAATGTCTTTTTAAAGCAAAAACAAATTTGTTTCATCAAAACTCTCCAACAAATTCCAGCACTTAGGCACATTTTTAAAGCCTGTAAGTAGAAACTGCCCAGATCTCATGTCTTTTCAAAAATGTAATCCTTTTCAAAGCCAAGTTGCTGGCTAGCTTGCTTTTGTAAATATTTGAAACATTTTCTAGCATTCAAAATATTTGATATTACTGAAATTATTGTGGTGCACCCATCATATGTAGTTCAATATTTTTATTTTTTGAAATGGTAAAATTTTGTGTATTATTCTCAAACACTGTGCTAGAGTAAACATTTGTGCAACAGTTTTGAGAGAAATTCTGCTATATTTATCAAAAAAGTCTTTTTACAGTGCTTAGACTTCAATGCAACAGTGGGTTGCATTGGATAAGTAAATACCTACATACAAAGATATATATTTAAGGAAGTTAGTAGCAGCATTGTTTATTGCAAAAAGCTATTTGACAGAAAATTGATGGAACATTATGCAGCTATTTAAAAATTAGAAATGAGGCACCTCTTTGCATAGTGATAAGAGAAAGTGTACTATATATATTGAAGCTCGTTGCAGAACTGTATATAGAGACTAATACCATAATACCATGTGTTCAAAATAGTGTTAAGAGTGCTGGTTTTTGAGAAGTATGGCAATTTGATTTCTCCTTTTTCAAATATATTTGAACATTTACTATTTTTATAGTCTAAAATATAAAAACAGATTTGGCCTGCTCCTTCTGGAGAGCTAGGCTGAAGAGCAGTGCGGGGGAAGAGTGGGCAGGTAGAAGGCCTGATTGAAGGTGGGCAGAAGAGAAGATGGAGAAGAGAAGAGTGAAGGAGGAGAAAGAAGAGGAGGAAGAGAAAGTGGAAGGTGAAGGGGAGAAGGAGAAAAACAACAACAAATAAGAACAATGAGAGCAAAAAGGAAGAAAGGACAGAAGAGGAGAGAGGCATGCAAGTCACAAGCGCAGGAAGCTGCCTTTAGCAGAATGAGTCCTGTTCAAATCCAGCTACCTCTGTTGGAATTGTGCCATTTGTTCTATTAAGACTCTCTTGGGTAATGTGGAACTGCATGGAAAATTGTGAGTTGATTTCTCAGTCTCTAAAAACCTAAATGGCAAGAAAATTTAGATTCAAAAATGTCATAAGGAAACTTTTGGAGTTGATGAATACATTCGTGGTTTTGATTGTGGTGATGGTTTCGTGAGTGCATACCTTTGTTAAATCTTACTAAATCGACCACATCAAATATGTTCAATTTATTGTACATCCATTATAACTCAATAAAGCTGTTTTTAAAATTGTCACAAAAAAAGACTCTCCTTACCCGCATTGGTAGCTATTGAGTAGACTTTTGACACACTATGGAACAACAAACAGTGTGGATCAAGACTATACCAATACAGAAATTGCCATCGTCATTACAGCACATGTAATAGATAAAGAAGTAAAAGTATTCACTGAGTAGATAAGTGTCTATCCTACCTTCAGGGTAAAACAGTGGGCTCCTTTCTGCCCGATCTGCACATCCATCCTGAAGATCACTCTTCCATAGAGCAAGAACATCTTGGGGGATCTCCTCATTCCAAACAGATTGTTTATTCTTTGCAGATCCTGGGACTCACAGAGTGGTTTGTGTAATCATTAGAAAGCAGGGATAGTAAGAATAAGTAAATTTTTACTATTCTAATAGTCTGGTTTCCATCAGTTGCTGTACAAATGTCCTCCTTTACCCCATTTGCCCTCCCCCTCACCTCATTCCCCTCTGGTAACTACCAATACGTTCTCTGTGTCTTTGCGATTGATTACCTTCCACATATGAGTGGAATCATATAGTATTTGTCATTCTCCATCTGACTTATTTTGCTTAGCGTAATACCCTCAAAGTTCATCCGTATTGTCACATATGGCAAGATTTGTTCTTTTTTATGGCTGAGTAGTATTCCATCGTATATAAAGGATAAGCACTGTAATGGATAAAGTCACTTTGGTTTAGTCAAATAGTTTAAAAAGAGGGCGTCAACAAAAAAATCATGGTAAGAGGAGGGAGGGCATCTGGGATGGGCTTTAGTCAAGCGGTTAATCGCAGCGGTTCTGGATAACTTGTGTATGTCAGCAAAACGTGCACTATATTTTAAAAAGATAAACTATTCCTCTTCATCTCTGTCACATACCCATTATTCTTTACTTCACAAATATTAAACCAGTTTTTGCATGCTGTATATAATTACCTTCTTTTGTGTCTCTCCTCCATGTCTTCCCTTCCCTTATTTCCTGTTCCCATTCTTTGCATTTCCATATCCTTCTGGCAACATATGCTCCAGGAAAAGCAGTATCTCATCACACAAATGAAAACACAAAATTGGCTTCAACCTGCACTTGGTTAATCAAAATAACAAAGAGTTCATGGTAGTGGTCCTAGAATTTCGGAAGAAGAAAATGCAAATCTCATGAGGCAAGAAGGAAGGGAAGAAGAGATATTCTTAGAACATATTTTCTCTAAGTGCATTTTTATGTATTACCTGTGATATCCACTAAAATTATTTCCTTCTTTAGAAAAAAAGTTGGAGAGAATAGAAAATTGTAAGACCATGTTGCCCCACTGTGCAAAATAAAGCACACCAAAAAAAAAGGAAGAAAAAGAAAAACTACCTCAGTTGTTTTTTCACCTCAGCACCTTGCTCTTGTGCTTGTTATAGAGATTTTGGAAAGCTGATGATTGGAGCATTTTTAAATAAAAATGAGTTGGGAAAGTAAGACATAAGTTGCCAGTTTCAAGAAGGTGATGATCCAAGAGAGCAGCAACCGGTCTCAACTAGTCAAGAACGTACATGACCTTCTTTCAAGAAAATCCTGAAAATGTTTATTACTTTAAAAAGAGAAACAAAAAACAAAGAGAGGAATATTGCAATGTCAGAATTTCACAGATTATGTACCATTAAGACGTTTTGTGTTAAAAGATGACCTTGCACTGATTTATGTGAACATACCATTGAACCAACAGACTCTGGTATCAGTTTCCTCTATTGCAAACAGAAATCTTACAATGTGAAGTTATTTTCACTCATTTTAGAGAAGTGGTGAGCAAAAGAAGGCAAAGTGGTTAATGTCGTGAATACTTACAAAATAATTGTGTTGTGGGGCCTGCCTTGTGGCGTAGTGGTGAAATTCGCGTGCTCTGCCTCAGCGGCTCAGGTTTCACCAGTTCGGATCCCAGGTGTGGACCTCTGCACTGCTTATCAAGCCATGTTGTGGCAGGCATCCCACATACAAAATAGAGGGAGATGGGCACAGGTGTTAGCTCAGGGCCAATCTTCCTCAGCAAAAAGAGGAGGACTGGCGGTGGATGTTAGCTCAGGGTTAATCTTGCTGGAAAAAAGAAAGAAATGATTAAAAAGATATTTTAAAAAATAATAAATAATAATTGTGTTGTAAGAAAATAAGTACTTGGAATATAATGTACAGCATGATGACTATAGTTAACACTGATGAGCAGCATATTTGAAAGTTGCTAAGAGAGTAAATCCTAAAAGTTTTCATCACAAGGAGAAATATTTTATCTATATAAGGTGATAGATGTTAACTAAACTTATTGTGGTAATCATTTCACACTATACATATGGCAAGTGACTATACTGTAAACCTTAAACTTATACAGTGTTGTATGTCAATTGTATCTCAATAAACCTGGGCAGAAAAAACAGTGGTAATAATACAAAAAAATAATTAAGAGAATGGTTTAATTTTTAATATATTTCAGGTGGGCAATTGCCTCAGAGAATTGAATAGGTTTTTCTTTTCTTCCCCCAGAGGTT
This sequence comes from Equus quagga, assembly GCF_021613505.1. Taxonomy (NCBI): domain Eukaryota; kingdom Metazoa; phylum Chordata; class Mammalia; order Perissodactyla; family Equidae; genus Equus; species Equus quagga. The sequence continues at coordinate 19,135,936 of NC_060268.1, forward strand.
AGTGTTTATCTCTTTCACCAACGTGTTCAGTTTCAAAACTTCAACTTCTGCCGAAGTGAATGAGAATGCACTTTTCTTGACCTTGCTCATCCCATATACTCATATTCCACGTGGCACATATTGTCACACAATAAAATTTCAGGCGTAAACAGTTTCTTCTCATTCCTGAATCTGATACTGATAAGGCCGTGGGCTTTTTGACACATATAATAATGTTAGTTTAATTTTATCAACACTTTCTAAGATCAGCCCCCAAATTTTGCTTCCCCTAATTGAGGTTTCAAACTAGAAATCTGGAGCTTTCAAAGCAACAGCCCCTACCAGTATTATTATTAAGTAAATTCCTTAAGTTTTGCCATAGGTTTTCTTCCTCTGCATTCCTTATTCCGACACTAAAAGCACTCTAAATAATTAATTTCCAATTCATTGTTAATTTTATTAAAGTTCATTAATTTCAGTACATTGTTCAAATTCTCCCCATCTTCCAATAAATATGCTTAACGAAGAGTAACCTGTTTAACTTTTATTAAAAGTTTTAAAATCTTTTTTTCACATTTTTTCCAGTTTTATTGCAAAACAATTGACATACATCACTGCACAAGTTTAACATGTACAGCATGATGGTTTGATTTCCATATATTGTGAAATGATTCCACAGTAAGTTTGGTTAACATCTATCATCTCATATAGATACAATAAGAAGAAAAGTAAAAAAAAATTCTTGTGATGAGAACTCTTAGGATCTACTCTCTGAACAACTTCCCTTTATATCATGCAGAAGTATTAACTATGGTCATCATGTTGTACATTACATCCCTACTTCTTATTTATCTTATAACTGAAAGTTTGTACTTTTTGACTATCTTCTTCCAACTTGCCCTCCTCCCGCCTCCGACCTCTGATATGTAAATCTGATCTTTTTTTCTGAATTTGGTGTTTTGTTTTTTGGGTTGTTTTTCTAGATTCCACATATGAGTGAGATCATACAGTATTTGTCTTTCTCCATCTGACATATTTAACTTGAAGGCATAATGCCTTCAAGTTCTATGCATGTTGTCATAAATGGTAGGCTTTCCTCATTTTTTTGTGACTGAATAATATTCCATTGTGTATATGTTCATATACATATATATGTACATATAACACAACTTCTTTATCCGTTCATCCGTCAATAGACACTTAGGTGCTTCCATGTCTTGGCCAATGTAAATAAGGCTGCTATGAACATGAGGGTGCAGATATCATTTCAAGTTAGTGCTTTTGTTTTCTTTGAAAAGATTTTAAAATCTTATTACACATATATGTGCATAATCTTATAGATATGTAAATATAAGAATTTAAAACTTTATATATACACAATATTATATGCTACTATGTTGTAACACACCTATTCACTATACCATCTAGTGCAATTATGTCTATGAAAATGTATTTAGATTACTAACGCTCTGCTGATGAAAGTAGAATGTTCCAAACACCAGGGTCAATTATTTTTTCTCTATACCTCCATCAATTGCACAAAATCATAGTATATTTCAGTTTGCTGCATATTTAGAAAATTACTTCTTACAGAATATTTTCCTTCCCTGGAGTTTCCTGGAAGCTCCAATTCATTTTCTTTCTTTTTTCATCGTCAAAAGAAACATATGGGAGCCGGCCCCCATGGTCAAGTGGTTAAGTTCTCACACTCCGCTTCTGTGGCCCGGGTTTCACCTGTTCGGATCCTGGGTGCAGACATGGCACCACTCATCAAGCCACGCTGTGGCAGCATCTCACATAACACAACGAGGAGGACCCACAGCTAAAATATACAACTATGTAGTGGGGGGTTTTGCGGAGAAGAAGAAAAAAAAGAAGATCGGCAAGAGATGTTAGCTCAGATGCCAATCTTTAAAAAGATATATATAAGTCTTTACGTTCTTACTAAAACCATCCAGAGCTTTGTAGTCATATTATTTGGTATACTGCATTTTTTAAAGATATTCTTTTCATTTCAATCTGACTTCACCCAAGTTTGGACTGATTGTTTTATAGGCTTTGTTGTATTCTCTGTTTGTTTTGCTGGATTAAATCCTCAAGTAATCCCCCCGACCTAATGCTTTCTAAGACATTACCTGTTGGAAAATATCTTATTTTGACATTTGGTTAGCAGTTTGACTTTATTTCTTTGGTACATTCCTTAGCAATGAGGAAAAGCATGGAAGTTGTGGAAATCACTGAACAGGTTGCAAGATATGCATTATCTTAGAGGTGAACTTGCAAGCAACTAAACCCATGTGGCAGACCAAATAATGGTCCTCAGAAGATGTCAACACCCTAATTCCTAAGACCTGTGAATACCTTAAACTGTATGCAAGAGGATTTTTCAGATGTACCTAAGGTTACACATCTTGAAATAGGGAAACTGTCCTAGATTAATCCAGTGGGCCCAACCTAATCACATGAATCCTTAAAAGAAGCAAACTTTCTATGGTTGAAGTCAGAAGAGATAGAGCAGAAGCTGGAATATAAAAAGGACTAAATGTGCCCTGGTTGGTTTGAAGATGGAGAAGACAATGTAGTGAAGAATGTAGGTGGACTTAAGGAGATGTTCCCAGTTGACAGGCAGCAAGGAAGCAAAACCTTAGCCTCCCAGCCACAAAACTAAATTCTGCCAACAACCCAAATGATCTTGGAAGTGGATTCTTCTCCAGAGCCACCAGATAAAAGCCTAGGCCTCCTGACACCTTGATTTTGGCCTTGTGAGACCTGAAGCAAAGAAAATGGTTGAGCCCAATGAAACTTTTGACCTGTAGAACTGTGCAAAAATAAACGTGTATCGTTTTAACCCACTAATGGTAACGTAGTGATTTGTTATGGCGGCAATCTAAAACTAATCCATCAAGGCTTCATCAGAAGATTTTTTGGAAGCTTCAAGAATCCACAGGAGCAGCAAAGACTTTACAACAACAAAAAGAAGATACAACATCCAGGAAAATGGAAAACAGTTCACAGGGTTATGTGCTAACTCTATCAATTAAGACTTTTCTCAGGAAGGGCTTGATGCAAATTGTTTCTCTGGAAAGATGGAGGTGAATGTTCAGGAGGTTTATTAAGAGTGATTTTGGTATCCACACTGCAGAAAGGAAGAGAAAAAAGAAGGATTGGACAGTGGGAGGAACTGAGCTCTAATGCATTCTAAATGAAGGCCTCAATCAATCCCACAGGGAGTTCTGAAGCTGGATGGCCCTTCAGAATTATTCCAAGATAGAGTGAATCGTTAGGTCTTTATATCCGTACTTCATGTAGTCACTGGGTGAGGAAGCCTCGGTAAAGGAATGACCTTAAGCAAGGATAATCTCTGCACCTAAAGCAATCCCTTCATTTGGGTAGCTGACAGTTGAGAGTCTGATGCTAGCAGCACTTACAGGAGCAGAGGGACTAAGGCCTTCGTTCCAGAGGGGAATTTTGGCTTCACATCACAGCATCTACTACATGGCTGCTATTACCAAATCACCCACGATTTATATTAAAACACAACATATTGTGTCTTGTGGCCAAGAAGTTAATTAACATTAACATTAACATTAACTGTGCATGCATCATCCAAAGATTTAGGTAAATTTTACACACAAAATTTGGACATACCTTCTCTGACTGTCTTCTTCCCAGAATATTTTCTCTATATTTTCCAGTGGCTGTGGTTACCCTGAACTCTGTTATCCAGTTATGCAAATATGTAAGCTTGTGAGTTTCCTAAAGGAATGTTTGCTACTGGTGGGAAAAGGTTTCAAGGAAGATTTACAGTGTATACTTGCAGCAATGGCGCAAAGTCCTTCCTCAAGGGTACCTGGCTTCCATTTCAATCAAGGGCCTTCTGTCTGTGACTTGACTTATATCTTGAAACTGTGGTGAGAGACTGTGGTGACTCAAGTCAGGTTTTTGGATATCAGACTTAGAGTTTTCCCATTATATAGCTCAAGAAATAATCTGTTAGACTGCCTATCTATTTCATTCCTAGTGACTCTGTGATCAATTAGCCACTTCCAAAGATTTCTACGATAAAATACATTCTTATCTCTGGTAAGTTTTTGCTGACCTTTACTAGTTGATGTGATCACCTTGTCATTAACAATAAAGTGTGGCCACTTAACCTCTGCTATTCTGGGCTCACATCATCCCCATTGAAATTAGTTAACCCATCTCCATGTTGGCATCTCCTACAGTCATATCTGGCCTACAAGGAGACCAATGATGGAGTTTTTCAAGGATGCAAGTAATCCTCTCACTAACATTAATGTCTTAGTGAAGGAAACGTCCTCTGGGATTTCTCATGGAACATATTAGAAGGTGGGCATATAGATTGCACATGATAAATCCAGTCCAAATTTCCTGTCTCCATAAACCTTTGGATTCCTTCCTATACATCAGGCGAAAAATGCCCTGGAATCTTAATCTGAATAAATATAGGCCAGTATTGAGTCCAAGTTTCAGTTAATCCAAGTAAACTGTTAGAGCCACCTCCAGCTGCATGAGCTAATACATTAAAGTTTGAATCTCTTGTAAATAATATCAATAAATTTGGAATTATATTCTGCCTTCCTTCATCTAACACCTTAGAATCCATTCTTATACATGTTTCCTAGGCTTTTGCTGATCTATATTAACAAAGTCTTGCAATTCCTTTGTATGTAAGCTATTTCCTCCTAGCTCATAGTGTGTTACCCTTTGCCCTGGAGCAGTGATTCTCAACTGGTGGTGATTTTCCCCCAGGAGACATTTGGCAATTGCTGGAGACAGTTTTGGTTGTACAGCTGGGTGAGGAGGGATATCCTGGTATCTATGGTAAAAACCAGGGATGCTGCTAAATAACCTACAATTCACAAGACAGCCCCCTACAGGAAAGAACTTTTTAGTTCAAAATGTCAAGTGTTGAGGATGAGAAAATCCACCCTGGAGTGTGCTGATATTTGACACTAGTTTTGGGTTTCATGGCAACAGGGGGTAGTTGTGGTAGATCTTGAGGAGAATAAGCATCCTTTTCAAGACATCTGTTCAAGTCTGAGTATCACAAGGTTTTTCAAGCAGAAAAGTCTAGCCTCTTTGAACACTGAAGAGTGAGCTACTTTCACTGATAAGGGAGGCTCAGAATGTCATGTGGGTTCAAGATTGTCAGTTTCATTTAAGTCCAACCAGATGTCCCTATTGCAAGTTTCAAAATTCCATTCTTTTTCATTTTCACATGTGAAATTTAGCAAAAGTGTGGATTTAATTGTCATTGTAATTCTGCAACTCATACAATACATTTTGCATTTGATTTTAGCCAGTATCAGTCTCATGGCTACAAGAAATAAGATATTTTTAGGAATATCATAGAAACTCTCTGGGTATGGAGTTTTGAGTTAAGTTTAGAAATAAAGGAGTGAAGATTGTTATTTTCTCTCTATAAGCACTTAAGCACACAAAAATATTTCATCTCACATTCCAGTCATTATAAAATTCATTACTTCCATCTGGTCAAGTGTAACAGCCACTTGAGTTCCCAAGAAATGTGCTTCAGTTGGCACTTTATCACAATCAACCACAGTTGGCAGCTTAATTAACTGATGCCACTACAAGCCATGGATTACTAGCATCTATTTCCCATTGACAAGGAGCTCAGCGCTGTGATAAAGTTCAGGGGCATGGCCAAACAATCTCAAAAGCTCATCTTTAAGGGTCTACCTCCTGAGACTTGTCCACTTCTGGTGCCAATTCTGAATTAGTCTGGGCCCAATTAGAAGACAGAAACAGCATGGTGATTTAAATAGGAGACGTTTAATATAGAGAATGACTAAGCTATGATACAAGAGTAATTATAAGATCTAAGAGAATTCTATGTCTCCCTAGGGCTATGGGGGAGTACCTAAATAAGGAAAAATGTAGACTGGGGTCTCCTTCTACAATAACGTGGTTCAGACTTCATTGGAGAAGGCACAGCTGCAGAGCAGGTATTGAAGGGTGAATCTGAGGCTGAGAGGCAACAAACTGATATCAGGTACATCTCTTATTCTTCACTGTTTCCTCTTTCAAATCCATCTATTCATTCTTTTATTGGACCAATATCATTGAGCACTTATCACGTCTCAGGTACTCTTTTCAGTTCTGGAGATAACACACTGGGCAAGACAAAGTCTCTGCCCTCATGTCATTCTGTTAGAGGAGATAATAAACAAGCAAACAAATCAAATAATATACTCTCAGATTATGGTATAAAGAAAATAAAGCAAATAAAGTATTATGTTTCTCAGTAACATTTTGAAAGAAAAGAAAGCAGACTAAAGTGATGAATGTGGTTTAAGAAATATGATTATTTTAGATAAGATGGTCAGCAAAGCCTTTCTGAAGAGGTAACTCTTAATCAGACACCTACTACTCACCATGAGCACCTACCAACTAGCACTCTTCCAGTTATCAATCAAAAATTGCGGCTGAATCATGTCATCTCCTTCTCAAAAATCTTTCAACGTTCCCTACTTATGTGCAGATTAAGCAGATCAAGGCCATTTTCAATAATAAATGTGATCAGGACAAATTTCTAATCCTAGAAGGGTAATGGTATGCTAAGTAAGATATAAGGACAGAAGCCTAATTGAATGGACTGAGTAAGCCCAGGTGAATGGCAGGAGAACTGTCTTAGTTAGCACTTAGGTGCCTACAATCTACATCAGGGAGACCAGATACTAGGATATATGGACAACTGCAAAATTCTAAACATTACAGTAACGGCTTCTAATCTACTTCCTGTTCAGACTTGTTCAGATTTAGCATTTGATGAGTGGGGCTGAGTGTGAAGATTTCAAGTGCTTAAACCTTTACCTAAGAGGTATTTGGACAGGTTAAATGGGAAGGGAAGGGACAGGAACTGCCACTTAGAAAGTAGCCACTGTAGACTATCGCAGGTCCTTAGTTACTCTTCACAACATGTGTAATGGGTAGTTTCAACATTTTAGAGATTAGGAAACTTAAGTACTAAAATAAAATGTCTATTCCCTGTTTCTAAAAAAAATAAACATTTCACAAAATTAAAAGAAAATTTTTTCGCTAAGCAAAAGGAGACATCCAACAAAAGATGTCAGTATAAAGATATTCTGGTTTTTTTTCTTTTAAAGATTGGCACCTGAGCTAACAACTATTGCCAATGTTTTCCTTTTTTTGCTTTTTCTCCACAAATCCCCCCAGTACATAGTTGGATACTTTAGTTGTGGGTCCTTCTAATTGTGGCATGTGGGACACCACCTCAGTGTGGCCTGATGAGCGGTGCCATGTCCACACCCAGGATCCGAACCAGTGAAACCTTGGGGCACCGAAGCAGAGCGTGTGAACTTAACCACTCAGCCATGGGGCCAGCCCCTAAAGATATTCTTATTCTACTCTTCATTCTTCAATGAATATTAAAAAAAAAAAAAAACACACTATAAAAGCTAGATAAAGAAATTCATCACCAATAGAGTCTATAAAACTTCCAGTACTCCAAGTCAAAACCTGTAAAATTTATCAATAAAACTAAAGGAGCTCCCTGATAATTTCCAGAATTCTTGAAATATTGCTGTAAGAATACACAATAAAGCGCTAGTAGCAGAAAATTTTAGGGAGTGAGGATTGGGTTTGTGGAAAGGTGGGGGCCTTCTATTTTTCACTTTGTATCTTTTCCTACTCTCTGAGCTTTTTTAGGTAGAGATACTTAGGTTTACTTTTTCTGTGTGTGTGTGTGAGAAAGATTGTCCCTGAGCTAGCATCTCCACCAATCTTCCTCTGTTTTATATATGGGATGCTGCCACAGCATGGCTTAATGAGTGATGTGTAGATCTGCGCCCAGGATCCAACCCACAAACCCTGTGCCACTGAAGCAGAGTGCGCAAACTTCACCACCACACCACCAGGCAAGCCACTACATTTTTAAAACAATTTCTGAAGGATAAAATTGATGAAAGTAAATCTGTGCTGAATATACGGAAAATGTTATCAAGGAGACGTATATCTTTAGAGTTATAAGTCTGAGTACATGGACAAATTAAAAGATTTCCTTGAGGGGAAGGTAAAGGGATAGCCAGTATAAAATGCATTCTACTCCTAGATTCTGCAATCCTATTTTTAAAAACTGTTCCATGAAACTTGAACTTTTAATTTGATTGGAAGATTTAGATTCACATGACTCTGTGGAAATACCTGGCAGCTAATCAGAAATAATGTGTACTTGTTAATAAATGTCTGGTCCTCCCATAAACAATAAGCATATGTACATGTACAAAACTGTAGGACTACTGTGAGCAAAGCTGAGATTCTAATTATATCCTCTTCTTAGCCTCTAGAGTGTAGGTTTATAGCCTACGAGTAGCACCTTAACAGACAGATTTCAATGGAAAAAAAAAATATGAGTGAGTGGGGAGATATTTTCCCCAAATTCCAAGGCTCAGGTAGATTTCAATTGAAGAATATATTTTGTCTTATGCTAAATTTACTACTTTGGAAATATTTTCCTGAATGTAAAGCCATATTTTAAAGGGAAATTTTCTTTTAATGCCATTTACAAGAAATGACCAGGAGCTTTACAGAAGTAATTCCACTGGCCTTTCTTGTTTAAGAAATCTACATTCTACCCAAAGCATCTGTAGGCTACAGAATATTATCAGACAACTAATACATCCCAATCAGACTGAATTTATTTATAGACAACGTTCTTTTTGCAATGTTAGATGCCTCATTAACTTGATTCAGCTTGTGCATAGCAAAAATATTCCCTCCCTCTTCAGATTTTGATAGAGTGAATTATAATTTCTTGTCTCACTCATTATAAACCTTTAGTTTGGAGGACATTTCAGAAATGTGTAGTGCCACTTATGTGAATCCTGTATTACTTGCCCTGGATTAATTATGTGCTTTATTTATTTTTCTTTGGGAGGGATATGAGGTGGTATAGTGACCATTCTCACTTTTTACTTTACATGGAAAACAAGTTAAAATTTAATTTTTCTATAAACCTTTTCCTAAGAAAAAGGAAATGTGAATTTGTGTTTTAATAAATTTCATTATACACATTATTGTCATGTTAGTGGAATGTGAGTGGGATAGCTTGGGTTTTCAAACTCCTAGAGCCTTAATAATTCCACTTACTCTGTACATATGTTCATCTGAGAAGAAAACTAGGGAGATACTGTGAAAAACCAGCACATGTAACTTCCATATTATGTTACACGTCTTCAAATTTTGAAATTTCCTTTTGAATATCACTATGCAACTTTGGATTGTATGCTCTTTTAATTTGGCTTGCACTTCTATAAGCGTGGGGAAAAAGGATTTTTCTTTCCAAATCTTCCACTACAACTGTTTCAGATTCACCACTTTTTAAACCAGATTTAACAGGTTAAATTGAGCTCAGGAAAAAAGATGATAATTAAAAAGCTAATTTCTATTTCTCTTAAATTCCACATTCCATGCTTTCAATGAATTTTCATACAAATAAGTAAGAATATTTAATGTTTGACATAAAATGGCCACAAATTATACTGGGAAATATTTCCACATTTTGTTTTAAATAAAATGGTAATTCTGTGAAGAAGAAAGAAATAATTTTTCTTAAATTACACCCTGCAATGTTTTAAATATACTTTATATAATTTTATTAACCTGTTCTGTATACGAGAATGTAACAAATATAAAATATCCAATATATATTGTTTTCATTGTCTGCCAGATGATAGAGAACATACTTATTATTTTGTGGCTCTGATCCTATCACAATTATTTTAATCAAAGTTGATCATAGAATCAACAAAAGGTGGTTTCATGGCTGAGTCAACACTTGAAAATGCATAGCAGAAATGTGAACACCTTAAGCAAGTTTCATAACTTCTGTTTTTAGTCAAGGAAAAATGTCGAAACTCTTTCCACTCTGCAAAGTAGACTTTTTTTATCCTTTATTACGTGTACTCTACACAAGGTTCTGTTCAGAAGAAAGAATTAAAAGGAAATCTCTAAACACAAAATCCCCTATGTGATTGGAAAAAAATGCACACACAAAAAATGTTTTAAAGGCACTTTTACCCAATGTTTTGTGATCAAAGACCACAACATTAACTAGAAAGTGTTTTCCCCTTCTAGACCATAAAGAGTCCTGGATCCATACTGCTTGATAAAAATTCTGATTCTCAAAAAGACTGGGAGTTTATGTGAAACAGTATGACTTACGTTCATAAAATGGAGTATTTTTGTTTGTGATGGGAATAGAAATGGAGAATGGAAAGACTTTAAAATTAAAATGGAGGTCCTGAACTTGTAAAATCAGTCCACTGTGCCAAATGTATGCCGAATGGTATGGAGTGTGGTTTAAGCATACGTAACTGGCCTGTTGATGAGCTGTGTTTTTCAGAATGTGTAAATGAAAAGTTACTTGTAGCTCAATTTTTTGGTCCTAAAAAAATTCTGAGTTTACCTGATGATCAGGCTTTGAGACTTCAGGGTACATATGGTAAGCCCAAACTAGCGACCATCCTCTGTTCTAATCACAGTTAAAGTCAGCTGTGGGAGGCTGCCGCCCTTGAATGGTTTATAATCAGCTTGAGACATGAAACTGACTCATTTCTGGAAATGTGGGGGCTGTTCTTTCACTCTTTTCAGTACATGAATGCCACCATAAAATAAGATTAAATGCTCTGGGGTTTCCCCCGCTGCTTCCCTTCCCTATTTGTTAACTTTTCATGGTATGTGGGCTCATACTGTATTTATGTTTTCTCAGCTTCAAATTATCTCACTCACAATTTTGCATTGGACAGCCTGCTTTGCCATACTTCTAAAATAGGACATATTTTCCTGTTATGCTAAATTTTTATCACATTATTTTAAAGCGATAAACACCTTAAATATAAATAGATGTAATACTTAGACTCATTGAAGTTCTCATGTCTTTCTTGGTGCCCCACTCCATTCAATGTCATCTCTTGGGTGAAGACTATTTGTGAGCTTTTTTCACACTGTCTAAAGGTAGCTGTAAACTTGTCCTCTAAAATACTATTATTAGGGAGTCACACTGCAATTATAGACTTTCTTCCTGAAGCTTCTAAACTTCAAGCTATAGTGTTTTATTTCCTTCTTTTAAAAGTGTCTTGGTCTCCTAAATTATGGACATATATCTTCCAGGATCTTATAGATATTTACCTGACTGAAGTTACTGTTCTCTCAAATTTTTAAAAATCTTACTCAAGTTTTAAAGGAGGAAAGGGATTGATAGACTCAATCAACTCTCAAATGGGTTAGAAAAATAAATCATGTATATATATAGAGAGAGAGATAACAGAGAGAGGTAAGAGAGCAAATATGGTAAAATGTTAAAAATTTAAAAATCAGTAAATCTGGGAAAAGAATATCTAAGAGTTTTCTGTATGTACTATTCCTGCAACATTTTGTAAGTTTGAAGTTACTTCAAAATTTTAAAAATGTTGATTTATGCTTATTAAACCATGCTATGGTGGTGCCCCACATACAAAACAGAAGAAGATTGGCAAACAAGTTAGCACTGCAACAATCTTCCTCAAGTAAAAAGAGAAAGATTGGCATCAGATGTTAGCTAAGGGCCAATCTTCCTCACCAAAAAAAAAAGTTGGTTTAAGTATGTCATTTGCAAGTATGTAGCAAATAATATAAGAATTAATGTGGCAAATAATATAGTTATAATAATATAAAACTAAAAAATATAACATTAAGACAATAACTGGGATATAGAGTACTCACACTAAATTTCTTCTCATTTGTATCAAGGATTAATAAATTATTGTATAAAGTTTTATATCAAGGCATAGAGGGATACAATTCTGGTGAATCTGAGATGATGAAGATCAGAACGAAATATTCAAAATTGATGGAAGGGGGTGTTATGGAGAAAGGTAGGAAAGAGACAAATAAATAAGACATTGGCGATACACATGCATGTGCCTACTTAAATGGAGAGGGTTTAACCATTTGGTGCCTTCCAATCCACTAGTAGTCACTATTGAGCTGTAGATGCAGATAATGGTAAATGATGGATGACAAGTAAGTAACAAGCAACGAGAAGTTATAAAGCAGCCACAGGAGAAGAACAGAAGGGACAGGACAGATACAAAGCACCAGAGATTTTTTGAAAGAAAACGTGCAGCAATTAACTGTCAGCTTAGCCTGTTTCACATTCCCCTTACCCTTGATGAGAGTTGATTTGGACTGAGCCAGACCTGCAGACTAGAAGGTTCCCTGGAAATAAATGCTGGAAAACTCAGACTGTTGGTAGGATGCAGGATCCAGTAGGTTTTTCAGTACGGGTTTGTCTAAATAAACTTTTTATTTTGGAATAGTTTTAGATTACTGAAAAGTTTCAGAGGTAGAACAGAGAATTCCCATATACCACACACTGTGTCTCCTATTATAAACATCTTAATTAGTAGAGTATATTTGTCACAATTAATGAACAAATATTGATACACTACTATTAACTAAAGTCCACATTTCATTCAGATTTCCTTAATGTTTATCAAATGGTCTTCTCTGCCTCACAATTCCATCCAAGATGTATTAATCTAGTTGTCAGGTCTTCTTAGGCTCCTCTGGCTGTGACAGCTACTCAGACTTTCCTTGTTTTTGGTGATTCTGACAGATTGAAGAAGTACTGGTCAGGTATTTTGTTCAACATCCCTCTTTTTGGATTTGCCTGATGGTTTTCTCGTGATTACGCTGAGGTTATGTGTTTTGAAGAGGAAGACCACAGAGCTAAAGAGCCATTCTCATCACATCTGATCAAGAATACGTATTATCAACATGACTTGTCGTTGTTGTTGTTAATCTTGATCACCTGACTCAGGTAATGTTTGTCAGGTTTCTCTGCTGTAAAGTTTCTCTTTTTTCTCCCTTTCCATATTATACCCCTTGGAAGGAAGGCACTATGCATAGCCCACACTTAAGAAGTGAGGAGTCATGCTCTGTCTCTTTGAGGGTGGAGTATCTGCATAAATTATTTGGAATTCTACTACACAGGAGATGTGTCTTTTCTCTCCCATTTGTTTATTTACTCAAACATTTATTTATATCAGTATGGACTCATGGATATGTATCTTATACTTTGGGTTATAATTCAATACTACTTTATTTTGTTGCTCAAACCATTCCAGCTTTGGCCATTGGGAGCTCTTTCAGTTGGCTTCTGTGTCCCCGTGAAATATTTCCATCATTGTGCATGTGTGTGTCTGTGTGTGCGCTTTGAGCCCTTCCTTACTTTCTGACACTACAAGTTCTCCTGGCTCGTCTTGTATATTCCCTGCTACAGCCCTAGAATCAGTCATTTCTCCAAGAGGTCCTAGTTCCTTTAATTGGAGAATGGTTCTAGAAACCAAGATCTGGGTGCTAAGTATGCTTGTTGCTACTAGGTGTCCTTGCTTCTAGGCCCTTTTGTCTAACAGAATAAGGAAATATATAGGTGTATGTTAACCTCTGTATATACAGGTCTATAAATATCTCTATATGTATTTATCTGAATCTATGTTAAGCTAAAATTGAGTTTGTGCTGATGTCTCCAACTCTATTCTGCTCATTACCAAATGAATCATCCTAGCTTTTCTTGTTTGTCTGTATCCTCCAGCTCCAACAGTGAGAAACTTGGCTCCCACCATCTGTCATCCATCTACTTAACTGTTTAGTTCTAGTGTATCTACATAGTGGCTTCAGAATTGTTAACCCATATCCCCATGGGAAACAAATATTAACTAAAGTCCACTGCTTATGTGTAGTTCCTTTGCCTTTAGTCTTACAGACTCTGCTCATTTCCAAACTTACTTAGGCCAGAACTTTTCTCCCCATCCCTTCAGTGAGGTTGTTTTGTACACATCATACAATTAGATTGTTTTGTCACAGTATGCATTCCATTCTGGGATCTCCCAATCTTCTAAATGATTTTTTTATTTGCATACATTGAAGCTTACTCCTGTGCTATAAAGTTCTATGGGTTTTGACAATGGCAGAGTGTCGTGTATCCATCACTCCAGTATCATATGTTAAACTTATCTCCATAAACCCTTCTCTTTTGACCCAAACCAACTTGGCCCCAAACACCATCAACAGCCTTACCCTTAAAAAATATCTACCCTTAAAAAAAATTCTAAGGGGCACAGTCCTCTCCAACTTTCAATGTTCCACACTCCCCAGCCCAATCCTCCTTGACTTCATTTTTCCCCCACTTCCTCACCTCCCACCCCCAGCTATCTGTATTTCCTTAAGTAAGAGTTTTTTCCCTCTCCCTCCCCTGCACTGTAAGAGTGCATGAGCAGGCCAGGTGAGCAGTCAAATTTTCCAAGAAACTACTTCACCAAGATGTCCAGTGATAGGCAAAGATCTGACCACAGACACCCAGCTGCTCCAGAGCCTGAAGAACAAGAAGAAAGAAAACCTGCCACTCAGCAGAAGAAAAACATAAAACTCTCTAGCAAGACCACTGCTAAATTATCCACTAGTACGAAAAGAATTCAGAAGGAGATAGGTGAAAAAGCCCTTGATCCTCTTGCTAACTGCAGTGCTGGGCCTAAAGGAGATAACATTCATAAATAGAGATTGACTATACTTGGTCCATCAGGTTCTGTGTAGGAAGGTGGTGTTTTTTTTCTGGATACCACCATTTTCATCTGATTATCCATTTAAGCCACCAAAGGTTACTTTTCACACCAGAATCTATCACTGCAACAACAGTCTAAGACTCATCTGTGTGGACATGCTTGAAGGCAACTGGAGCCCGCCTTAGACTATTTCAAAGATTTTGCTGTTGATTGGTTCCCTTTTGACAGACTTCAACCTGCAGATCCTCTGGTTGAAGCAGAGTTGCTCAGTATTTGACCAACAGAGCAGAACATGACAAGAGATAGGAAACACAATTCACATGATTTGTGTGCAGTGTGAAGGAGCAGAGGCATCTTTTCACTGTACTACAAATCTTCATAGCCTTTACATTATGAACTTCTGTGTGTGTGTTATACTGATTCTACTCTCTGCTTTCATTCTTTGGAGACTGGGAGACTCTCCAAAAGGGTAAGTGCTATCAAGAGTAGAATGTTGTAGCTGTAGATTAGTTACATTTAAAATGGCTACTTGCAAGTCTTGCGTCTTTGGGATATTGAAACGTGTTTTGTGGTATACTAAGGATACTGGTCCTGAAGTCTACCAAATATTATAGTGCACTTTAGCTTAATTCATATTTGTATGATGTTGTAAAAGTAGCCATAATGGCTAGGAATTAGGTCATTTGTAGAAAACCCATATCTCTGAGTATGTGGTTCATGCTGTTGTGAAAAATGTTTTACCTGTTACTTTTGTCAATTTTGAGAGGATTTTCTTTACCTTTTATATCTCAGAGAGCACCTGATACGTCATCTCAGACACTATAAATATACTCCTAAAGGCAAAAAAAAGAAATCTAAGAGTTTTTACAGCAATTTTATGAAATACGGGATCTGAAAAACTATACTGTAATTGCTTCTTTACCTATTTATAACATCATGAGAGCTTACCTATCTGACCATGAATACCCATACTTAGCACATATCTGTCACATAGTAGGAACCCAGTGACCATTTCTGAACAAAGATATGAATCCCAGTTTATCTTAATTAGAATAACCCATGCATAGTTAGCATTCTGAAATTTTTCTGATTTTTGGTTTAATTGGAAAGTGTGGAAAGGTAACTAAAAGCTTGAGATTGAATATCTATTCTGTAGACATATATACAACATGTTCACTTACTAACTAGCTCTATAGAGTCCTACTAACTCAGAGGGGATTCTGCATACACATAACGAATATTTCATCATGTCTTTGTCTATACGTTGAAAATGTGAGCAATATTTAATAGCTTAGATTTCCTCTTTTAAAATACTGCAGGAAATTTTAAATAAGAAAATTATGTATTTTTACATCCAAAGCAAAAAATGTTCATAAATTTTTATTTTCTACAATTTGAAATATGTTGTTCCTATAGGCAAACAAGGTCAAGCTTATAATTTTCGTAAATGTAATTTTGCAAATTTCATAAAAGCTAAAACTCCTTTTACTTAAGTAATGAACAGGTGATGGTGACATGCATAATGCAATTTTCACAAATGAAGGTAAATGTAAGTTCATATTTCTGTATTCAAGAAAAATATGAACTAACTCAATAAAGATGAGCAATATTAACCTTAAGGAGTTAATCGTCAGAGTGAATGAGGGAAAATAGCATAATTAGCAATATATGAAGGTAGTCATTAAGGTGAACCAAGGCACATAATATAGCTTGCAATATAATGTAAACAAAAGCCAAAGTTCCCATAGCAACACAAACTTTTCTCCAATGTACACATACTTTATTTTGGATTACCAGCTAGAGTTCTAAGTTTATAGCTTCTTATGTATGTATGTAATAAGGATATGTCAACATGGTTCTGAGAACAATAAGATTTATATATTCAGATTCAGATGTGTTTAAATTTGAAAGCTTCACACTTAATTTTCTATACAGTTAACATCCCCTAAAATTATGCTAGCATTTCAAGTCAATGCCATAAAATTGCACTGATCTCATTTGTGGCAATGTTTGTAAGAACCTTTATTGCTTAATCGTTTATGTTTTAGGATACATATGTGATGTGTGAAATTCAATTTTTAAAACTTTGATGATTAAATCTAGTGGCATTAAAATATGAGGTTATGTAAATACTAGGAAAGCTAATAGCCAACCCTAATTTATTTCGCATAAGCAATAAAATAGTAAATACCATAAAATGATATTCTTTAGTCAACATGGACAATTATATTAAGTTATTCTTTCTACGGGGAAAATTTTTTTCTTCCACAATTCTAGCTCAAATAATCCACCCCATTATAGTTATATCTTTAATTTGTTTTTCTACTTTATAAAATAAAGGAGGGCTGTTTAAACACTTACATTTACAAAGTGCAGTACAATCATTTGTATACTAATCCTCATAAAATTCTGTGAAAGTGCCAAATGAGTGATGACTTTAATTACTTGACAATTTTACATATCAAATGAGAGGAAGGCCAACACCCAAGGTCACACAACAATAATAAGTTGGCACTACAGTAGTTAGTACACCAACTTTAAATCCTACATTATTTGTATAGACAGAAACAAAACAGGGGAAAATTTGTATTTTATTTCATATTCACATATTTTATTTATCTATATATGAATCCTTATTCATTTTTATTAAGAATTGATAATTAAATGCTTAGCACATTGTAAGAATCCTAGTGGCTCCTTATTTCAAAGAGAAATTGAACTTTTTGAGCTTTAAATTATTGACAGGTTTTGCTGATTGTAAAATGGAAAGAGTTTAAACGAGGCTTTAGTTTTAGTAATCTAGCCATCTTCAAATCCAATACACTCAAATATTTATGCCTTTTAAATTATATTATGATAAGAACAAAAGGATTAATCTTTAAGTGACGATTAGTGTAAAGTCTCAAAATTAAATCATTTTGGAATTCAAACTCTCAATGGTAAATAACTGAGCATCTGACATATGAGGGATAATACTACTTTCTTATAATTTGAATAAACAAAATAAAAATATAAAAATCTCACCAAACTTTCCAGAAAACATAGATTTGGATTCTTCTATTAGTTAAAATGTATTTACTTGATAAATGCATGTTTGAGAAGTCCGAGAAGCTGAAAAATAGGGATAAGCGTTAAAATTCTTCAATTAAAAATGAAACAAAATAGAGATAAGAAGGAACATAGATGACATCAATATCTTAGCATTCTTTAGCACCTAGCAATGTTCTCACTGTGGTATGAATATAAATGGTTTCATTCATGTTGCTATTAGAGTGAAAATATATGTGTCAGGACATAAATTTTAAAACAAGGACGTCCGATTTCAGAGAGGAAAAACTCATCCCTTTTGAAGATACTGATAAATATTCAAGTTTTCTTCCATGAAGGTAATATTTTTTGTCTAAGTCAACATACTTTACCATTTTTAAACTTTTCTCATCATATTTTTGACAGCAGGTTTTCCAATTTTGACAGCTCTTTAAAAGTAATTTTAACAGCCGAGTGATTTCTCTTCTAAGCAAAGTCAGATTATGTGAAATGTCAATGTAAAAACCATACACTCTGACACATAATCATTTTTAGTTGAATTTACTTATTAATTTTGCTTGCTATTACTAATAAAACATAAGTGCTTAGCTAATTGTATTGCTTTTTGAAATGTTGTAAAGGTATTAAACCTGTATCCTTTTCACTACAAAATGTCTCACTTTATTACAATTAGTTACTCTTCCAAAAATGGAGAGGAGGAGAAGCAGTGCTAGGTAGATAAAAGGCAATTGAGAAGCTGGGCAAAGCGGCTACTGTAAAGTGAAAATACAAGCCTGTATTGATTAAACCAGGATGGAAGGATATCTGAATCCTGTTGGGGGACGTCTTACAAAATAAATGCTTGTCCCTTCTCCCCTTACCACATAACCCTACATTTCCAACTCCTATCTCTGAGATTCTGACATCCTCCCAAGGCAGGAGGATAGAGAATATCTTTTCACCTGCCCAACCTCCCACCTAAATTGAAAACCTCTGGAAACAATTTAAGTAAAAACTGACAATTTTCTTGACTGAATTAATCCAGTTATTTTCTTCGTCCTTTATTTCATAATCAAAGTGTTGCAGGAGATGAAGTAATTATCTGGTAAATATAAATAAATGAGTTGTCAGTTCAAAAATTACCTTCTCTTTACAGTATTTGTTCTAGTCTCCTGTTTCTTGATCATTTTTCTTTGGTGGATGAAGAGTTCTTTCTCCATAGGATGACTTTGTCATAATTTTAAAGAAAAAAGCTTTATAGAAGAGGATTTCATTCTAGTCAATGACTCATCACTATGTGTTAACTACCATCTGACTTCCGTTTTAAGTGGAATTAAAATGTCATCCAATGTGTATCAAAGGAAATTTCAATAAAATTAGGAAAATTCAGAAAAATCAGATTACTTTTATTGGATAAATTCCTTGAGGAATATACGTTGTCTAGACCATTAAATGGATTCTAAACTATCCTCCATTCCTCATCATTGTAGAAATGTTCCACTTCATGTTGAATGAAAAAATTTGCCTTAGAGAAATTAGGAGCATGATTTACATTTTACAGTATAAACAAGTAAACAAAATAACAGTCAAAATCACAATTAAGATTCAACAACTCAATTGCATCACTCAATATAAAGTGGAAAACGGAGGAGAAATAACTTCAAAATTCTGAAAGAAAATGATTTCCAACCTGACTATCAATCAAGTGGGAGAGTAGAATATAGTCTTTTTAGGTAATATCTAAAAAAGTTTACCTTCTACGCAGCCTTTTTCAAGAAGTTATTAAAAGATGTACTCCACCGATGAAATGGAATTCAGCAACCTAGCAAACACAGAATCAAACTCAAGAAAGAGACAAAGGTAATTTCCAAGAGGATCGTAACTCTTTGAGGAAAATTTCTATGCAGTAGGCCTACACTGCTGATCGTTTGGTTTAGATAAGAAGAATAGACATATCCAAGGAGATATAATAAAAGGAAAGGAAATTAATGTGTTGCCTGATGTGTTTGAATATAGAGAATCAAGTCTTACAATTTTGGTGGAAAATTGGCTCTGAAATTACAATGGTCACATAAAAAATAACAAACAAATGTTAATTAATGTAATTATGAACCAAACTCTAGGAAAAAGAAAAAGTTGTATAAGATAGCTAATGAAATCAAAGGAAAGAAACACCTATGCTATGAACAATATTTATATAGTCAAAAACATGTAACAACAGAATATTGCTTTTTAACAGCTTTATTGAGATATAATTTACATACCATAAAATTCATCCTTCCAAAGTGTAAAATTCAGTGTTTTTATTATATTCACAGAATTGTGCAACTACCACAATTATCTACATTTTGGTGGAAACCCCACATTCATTATCAGTCACTCCCTATTCCCTTCTCCCCCAACCCCTAGCAGCCAAGAACCTACTTAGCTTTACCTACTTAGCTAACCTACTTAGATTTACCTATTTTAGATAGTTCTTATAAATGGAATTATACAATATGTAGTCTTTTGTGACAGGTTTCTTTAACTTAGCATAATGCTTTCAATAGTCGCCCATGCTGTAGCACATATCAGGACTTCATTTATTTTTATTGCCAAATAACATTATGTTCTTGTATGAGTATAGTACATTTTTTTTTATCCATTCATCTGTAGATGGAAATTTGGGTTTTTTCCACCTTTTGGCTATCATAAATAATGCTACTATGAATATTTGTATACAAGTTTTTGATAGAACATATGTTTTTATTTGGGGAGAGTATATACCTAGGAGTATAACTTCTGGGTCATCTGGTAACTCTATGTTTAACATTTTGAGGAACTGCCTAACTGTTTTACAAAGTGGCTGCACCATTTTACAAGACTACCAGCAATGTATGAGAGTTCCAATTTCTCCACATCTTTGTCAGCACTTGTTATTGTCTGCGTTTTTTATTTTAGCCATCCTCATGGGTGTAAAGTGATATCTCATTGTGGTTTTGATTTGCACTTCTCTAATGATTAGTGACATTGGGGATCTTTTCATGTGATTATTGCTCATTTGCATATCTCCTTTAAAGAAACATCTGAAATCTTTTGTCCATTCTTAAATTGGGTTGCTTTTTTTGTTGAGTTGCAAGAGTTCTTTAGATATTCCAGATACATGTTCTTTATTAGATATGTGATTTACAGACATTTTCCCTCAATCTGTGGGTCAGAATATTCTTCCAACCTAAAGTTTAATTGTATTTTTAGAATAGAGCCTTGGGAAGTAATTGTGTTTACGTATGTGTGTGTGTTTGCATGGGTTTGAGGAGGGATGTTGATTCACCTGGCAATTATCTTGTACTTGAGAATAAAACAAGAGCACATTCAATTCCTACAACTGAGTAATATGCTTGTTTTCATATTATGCAAATAATATGAAGTTGATGAAAAAATTTTTGAGTGCCCTCAGTTTCTCCACATTCTCTGTTCTATCTCCTCCACTCTCTGCCCCTTAGTCTACATATGAAATAGGGAGCTAAGATAGAGAGAAATAATACATTTCTTAAAATGCTATTATAATGACAAAAAAAACTGTCTACCAACACTGAAGAGTTAAAAGAAACAAACTTGACAAATCAGCCTTTTGCAAATTGGCTTTTGGGAAAAGGATCTTCTTCAAAATGTCCTAGAGAAATACAACTACGTCATGAAAGATATTCTCAGGCTTTTAGAATGAAACAGTAATCTAAAAAAAATTAAGATTTTTTGAAGGAAACTAACAAAAGCCTAGTTCCGTGTGATATGTTTGTTCAATGTTAACAGAATGCATTTATCAGGTGATGATTCTTGAAACCATCTTGAGACTTAAGCATTACAGTTAGTAGAAAGCAATGACATGTATATGCGTGCCCATTTTCATTCTTAATTTCACTGTATAGAATTCCCTTCATTTAACTATGAAATACATGAAATACTTATTATGCACAGGGACAAAATGCAACAATGAACCGAGCAGACACAGCCCATTTCATTCTTTCAATAGTCTGTATTTAACTTATTAAGTCCCATCTCTGGAGGGCAGAAGTGCCTAGCAGAGTAGACCACTATTAAATGGTTGTTCTTATCTCAGCCACTGAATTGTATGATATGTATGTAAAACAAAATAAGACAAAAGCCCTGCCTTTAATAAATCCAAAGTCTATTATAAGAGATTGAAACATGAAGATATTTTCACCAACGTGTGGTGTCATGATAGAGATAAGTATGGCGCTTAAGCCATACTGCAGAGATAGAAGTGGTTAAGAGAAGACTTTATCAAAAAGTGACATCTAAGCTGAGACTTCAAAGACAGAGTTTGAAACAAAGAGACTTCAAAGACAGAGTTTGAAACAAAGGAGTAAAATTATACTGGACTAAGGGAAAAGAATGTACGAAGCTCCAGAGGGAAAAGAGATCATCACACATTCCTTCTGATTGTAATTTTACACATTCCAAGATAGGTAATTTTAAGTTACTCTCATTTATCTATAATGAATCTTATAAATAGCCACTAACTAGCATCCTTTTTGAACTTGAAAATCTAGGATATATAAGAAGATTAAATTATTACATGCCTGATATCAGAGCCTTTGAAATTAACTAGTGCATGGCAGAGTGGACAGGATAGACCAGAAGAATCTGAGAAGAAAAATACGTTATTAATTATTATTTCTCAATTCATCAGACACCAGACAATTTGTAAATAACTACAAAAAATTAAAACTTAATTAAATGTTTTCTTTACACAGCCCTCCTCAAATCTTTATTCATTCATTCATTCATCCATCCATTTATTCATTAAAAAGATACTTACCAACTTATCTTAGGCCATGTTACGAGCACTGGAGATTTATCACAGACAAAATAAGAAAAAGACAAAATCCTTGACTTCATGGAGCTTGCGTTATAGTGGGAAAGACAAGCAATAAACAAAATAGATAAGTGAAATATGTAATACATAAATTAAATGGCAAGGAGGAAAATAAAGCAGGGAAGAGTCATAGGAAGCATGGGCGAAAGGTTGAAATGTTTGATCGTTGTAGTGTGGGAAGGACTCATTGAAATCCGTGTAAAGGAAGTGAGGAGTGAGCCATGTGTATATGTGTGTGACTGGGGGAGGGGAAGTTTTCCTAGCGCAGGAAATAGGAAATGCAAAGGTCCAGTGACAGGAGCAGTTTTGGTATCTTTGGGAAACAGTTAGGAGGCTAGAGTGGCCAGTCAGAGTGATGGAGGAAGAGAGTGAAATGGATATGAAGTCAGAGGGTAAAGAAGAGCACAGGTCATGTAAGGTCTTGTATATCTTTGTAAGGATTTTGGCTTGTAGCCTGACTAAAATTAAAAAATAGTAGGAGATTGAACAGAAAAATGAGATTACTTAAGTTAGATTTGAACATTTCTTTAATACTGATTGAATAAAAACTAAAGAGAGACAAGGGCAGAAGCAGAAACTGTTGTAATAATCCAGGTGAGATATGTTGAGTGGCTTGGACCTAAGTTGTGGCGGTAAGTGTGACAAGAAGTGGATGAATTTTGTACAATCTGAAAATAGTACCAAAATAAATTGCAGACAAATTAGATGTTGCATGTGAAAGAAACGTAACAGACAAAGACAGTTCTAAGTAATTTTGGGTTGTGTGATTGAAAGTATGGGATAGACTTTACCTGAACAGGAAAAGACTGGGTGAAGAGCAGGCTGTGGGAGAAACCAGGTTACTTTTGGACATGTTGAACTTAGGATGTGTATTTGCCATGCAAGTGGAGATATCTTGTGGGTGGCTGTAAGCAATGAAATTCACAAAAGAAATCTGAACTGATCACTTATATTTAAATGTTTATTTTTATATAATAGGTTTATATATATTTACATATTACATTTTACATATAAATATGTTTATATACTATATATTGCTCTTTTTTATATTATTATTATATGAAATATATACTTATATACTAGCATATCTATGGCAATTAAAGCCTTGAGAGTGGATGAGTTCATCAAAGTAATTATTAAGAATAGAAAAGAGAATCGATGTGAGTACTGAGCCTAGGGGCACTGCAACATTTAGAAGTCAGGGAAATTGGGAGAAAACAACAAAAAATCTGAGATGGAACATCCAGAGGTAGGAAAACAAAACAATCATAAAACATAACAACGTTGTAAGTTTGTTGTCCTGGAAGGCAAATAAAGAAAGTGTTTTAAGAAGGAGATAGTGACTAATTTTGTCAAATGTTAGTGAGAGTTCAAGGAAGATGAGGCCTGAGAATTGACAATTGGATTTGGCAACATGAAGTTCATAGATAACCTTGATAAAAGCAGTTTCAATGGAGTTCTTGTGCTAAAAATCTGTGTGGAGTGGATTAAAGAATTGGGAGAAAAAAATTGGAAACCACATGTAGAAACTTCTTTTTCAAGGAGATTCGCTTTAAAAGGAATGAGAGAAGAAGAAAAGTTGGAAAGGGAATGAGCTGGAAAGGAAAGTGGAGACAAAGGTGAATTTTTCAGAAATGTAAGAAATAGCACATGTATGTGCTGAAGTGGACCATACAGTATGGAGGGAAACATAGGTGGTGCAGGAAAGAGAAGGAGGAATTGCTAGACTCACATTGTAGAGTAGGTGGGAGAGGGATAGGATCTAGTACACAAGTAGAGGGATAGCTTTTTCTAGGAGTATGGTAATAAAAGTTGAAGTAAATTTGCTCAAAAGTATAGTTAAGTCAATAGATGTAGAGGTAAGAGCTTATGGGAAGTCCCTTCTGTTTGCTTTAGTTTTCTCAGTGGAGTAGAAGTCATGATCAATGGCTTAGGATGAGGATGAGGAAGGAAGTGTTGGAGATGTGAGGAGAAATATCTAAAATAATCATCAAAGTCTTATGAGTGAACTAGGAAAATGTAGTATGATTGCTAGACAGTATTAAGGAGTTGCTTGAGAAAAGTGACCCAAAATTAAAGGAGAATCAGTCAGCTTTGTTTTGTATTTTTTTCTCCAGCCACATTCAACTGCAAGTGGGCAAATGTTGAGTCGGTTAAGGGTTTGATTCAACAAAGGTGGTGCTTTATCCAACTGAGCATAATTAAGCAAGAGTGGAACCAAGGAGTGGATGGCGTTTGCAGGTAAGTGATTACCACTGATATAAGGTCTTTAGACGGTTATACCAGTTTAAAGCCAAGACATATTTTAAGTTTCTTTGGATTTTATCAATTGCTAAGTTTTACGGTATTCCTTGAGAGCATAGAAAAAACACAAAGTTTTATGTGAACCTTTTCATTTTATGGTTCTAGAAAATTTATTTTTATTCTTTGCTAGTCTTTAAACTCTATTGCTTGAAAACCAGAGTCCTTTATTATTAATATAAATTTTAGGATGTGGGCTGCTCTAGAGTAGCAAAAAGTTAAAAAACTAAAACAAAACCTTAAAATTGAACAACCAGTACTGTTAAATTATCCCCGAGTGCACATTATTTAGTTCCTCGTTAACTTAATTGTTTTCTGGTAAAAGTGAAGTGTGCAATATGCAAATTAAATAATATTATGTGTCAGAGTTTGAAAGAAATATTCATTTAACATGGGAAGAGGTTTTTTTTTTCCCAGGAAATCTTGTTCATTTATTTTGTGAGAATTTTTATTTGTCGCTATTTGTTCAAAACATAATACAATTGTGAGACCCAGTGCCTGCTGGCAAAGTTGGAATAGCTGTCAGCAGGAAATGGCAAACTAATAATAAGTGCTGGTAAAATATTTATATTATAGTTTACTGGGAAGCTGAATGTAGTTTTGTATTTCATTAGTGCTTGAGGCAGTACATAGTAACATAGTTGTGCTCCAAAATAAGTGGATAGAATCCTAAATACAATAGTAACTTATCTTTCAACTATCTGCTGGGGGAAGAAAGAATTCATAATAACAAAGCCTTTTACAAGTTGAAACTTAAGAAATTCTAAAGGAGGTTCGTAGGGCAGTAATTAGTAATATCTCACATTCAGTGTTACTGGACACTAGGCTGCTGGATCAACCACTTCTGTATGAAGCCTGGTAATTCAGCTCTGGTTCATAATTTTCAATAACAGAGCTATTCAAGAGGGAGGGGTGGTCCTAAACCACCAGAGGACTGAGAAGCATGGGGATGTTCAAGTACAACGGTGTGTTTATGTACTCCCCAAAGTGTATCAAAGCTCAGATCCAGGGAAATAAAAGAAAAGTCAAACAAAACAAGCATTAGACTGCGTAAAATAAGGTATGGACAAGGCAAACAGGTGAGGCATTGTTTAGGTGGCTAAGGCAGATCAATATCTATTCTTGCAAGCCAGGAATCCTGCCTGCTTTCCTCTGGCGCTCTGCAGATCATCTTACGGCTTGCAGACAGACTGTCGCCTAAACCCAACTGACAGACAACCTATTTCACCCCTGTAAAAATCATACCCATCTTCTTTCTTTGTGGTTCACTGAGAGGAGAAAAGAAAATAACTGCCAAAATAAAATAATGCCAGATTGGTTTTACCACACTTTAACATCCCTGTGACATCCCTTTTAACATCATTATAAAAGACTGGTTCCTAATTTCTCTTTCATGTATAATTTTAATCTACGCAATAAAATGCAAGTATATTGTGAGCATAACAATGTGTGTAGATATGTGTGTGTATGGAGAGGTGACTAAACTTATCCAAATAGTAAACATATCTAAAGTGTCTTGCAGGTAATAGTCATTCAATAAATATTAGCTAACATCAATATTCCTATCACAATAATTTTTAAAACCTAATAGAGGGATGTACAGAGAGTCAATTAGAAACTGAGGAAATATATATTTAAATTTACTGTGTAATTGATAGAATAGAGAGGCAATATTTCAGTAATCTTGAAACTATATTTAACAAGCTTATGACAGCTGAACTTTGTGTAAATAACTGAAATTAGATTGTTTATGTTTTGTGACATAGTACCATCAATTTGCCTTGTTCTGATAAACTACAAGTTCATGCATAACTCTTACTAATCTTTTAGTTTTCCCATATAATGTTTTAATTCTGATGGAAAAATCAAAACCAGAAAGGTTTTCTTAAAAACAAGCATTATACTTTAGTTATATAAAAAATAACCAAAATATAAACCTGTCTTTTAGTTCCAGAGAACTTTAGAAAATTATCCAAACTTCCTTGCAAATTGAGCATCATAGAAAATTTTTACCTTATATATATAATTTTTATTGGGATTTTTTTCACTTTATAGGTTTAAAAAGTTAGGAGAATTTCTTTTACCACAGCAAATCAATGGTAATTGCTATAACAGCAAAAGTTCTGTGTAAGGGAGAAATTACCAGTAATTTCTTGTAGCCTGTTAAATTAAGTAGCCTGTTAAGGCTACTTAACAAAATATAAACTATAAAAAATGTACACAATCCTCCTAATTCTGCATTGGCAAATGGGAGACATTTCGTATGTTTTACTCTTGAGATATCATTTGCTGAGACTTATAATTTTTATACGCATACTTGTAGGTTTCATTTTGTCCAGATTTTCATATAAGAATCCATCCTGCTATTTTTTTACCCTCTGAGTTGACCAATAAAAGGAATGACAATTTTAATATAATATTTAAAATACTAAACATCACGACAAATACTTATTTTAGTGGTTGTAGAGATTTTGTCTTAATCTTGAAGTGGAAAAGGTCATATTTTGTAGCCTGATGCATATCATCTCTGACTACGTAACAAGATGATGTCTTTTCATCACTGCTAGAGTTTTCTGCTCAGCTCTTTATGGTGGAAGAAATGTAATTTACTTGTCAGGTTGAAATGTTTGATATAAATCCTTATCCTATCTTTTGAACTAGCATTTCTGAAATACTATATTGTAAACAAATGGCATGTTTAATTAGACAACTACTTTACTACTAACTGAACAAGAAAGTATGATTATATTAGTTTACTAACAAGCCATGTGACTGAATTTAAAATGTTTTCAATTCAGCTAGAAAGTACAATTATACTAATTTAAAGTCAAGACATGTGATTGGAATGTAAATAAAACATTTTAGGTTCCTGTCTTCAGGACACCAAAATAGTTTTATTTTAAGTGTTAAAACTAATATAATTTAGGAAATATTAGTTTACATTCAAATTTATTCTTTAATTCACTAATCTACATACAAAGCTAAATTTAATAGTCAATTAACAATTTATGATGATGCTTATTTTAAACATAAACAATTGTGATTTTCCAAAGAATTCATTTTACTTTTATACGTGACTTATTTTTCACAGCTACAGGTTAGCAATTCTGAAACATATTTATTCTAATAAGAATGAGAATACGGTGAGGTAAATTTAGCTGAATAATTAGGCACACTATAATGTACATAATTATATGCGTACATATGTGTGTGTTTCTGTGTGTATATATATATAAATATATATATGTAAGTATATAACATATATGATTGTTTGAAAGCCAAGGATTAATTTTACCTTCAAATATCAAAATATGAAATAATAGACTTGCTGTAATCATTCAAAGGCACTTGATGTTGAAGGTCAATCCATTTTTACTCATTTGTGGGAACAGAGAAAAATTAAAAATCACTGGGTTCTAACCTAATCAAACCCATAAGTTGTTTTTTAAAACATGCATTGTTAGCATCCTAATTATCTCATTTGTGTTTGTTTAGTTAGATAAACAGATGAAACATTTCTGATCCAGATGTGACAATCTCAGCGCTGTCATTTACCTTTCAAGGATCATAGAATTTTTGCTTTTAACACATTCCGTGGAGTACCTACATGTTTTCATTATAAACCAGTAGTTGATAAAACATGTCAGATGCTAAATTCAAAATCCACCATGGAGGAAACACGGGGGAATGTAACAACTGTTTTGGAAGAAAATGTCTTGAAGTCAACTTACATAAAATCTTAAATGGTTTGCCAATGAATTATAATTAACATTTGCATTACAACTGCAAAAGCTAAACAATTTTTGCTTAACTGCTATAGGACTGAAATTATTTTTGTCAAATATGCGTAAAATCTTAAGCTAAATGTCTATGTTCTGTAATATAAAATTTTAGTGATACAAATGTAGAATTTGCAATGCCAATTTAAGTTATGGAATGAAATAGTTCAAAGTCTAGAGCACTTAAAGCCTTTTAATACTCAACACATTATATGAATTTTGATAAAGAATATGCAGCACTCAAGGTAATAATTTCTTATATGAATATTCAATAACTTGTATGTCCAAGTAGACTGAAAACTTCAAAATTTTTCTAGAGATTCACATTCACTAGAGTAAAGGAAATTGAAGTTTTAGAATACTTGTGTAAAAGTTAAAATAACTCAAATTATTTTCTCAGTAAACGTTTCCTCATCTTCATCAATAATTGTTCTAAAATATGAAGAAATTCTTTATATAACACAAACAATATAATCAATGAAAGGCTGTATGCAAAGATAGATAATGCAACACAACTGAGTTTATAATGCATGACACTTAAAATATTTAATCATAGTTCTTATATGACTACACACAATAATTTATTTCTACTTAATAAAATAGTAAAAATGTCATTTTATACTTTTTTAAATGTATATTTGCAAACATTTTCTCTCACAGAATTGTTCAACTAAATATGCACTTTCAATCAAAGAACTAATGTATTTGCGGATGTTCATTTTTCTATATTTATTTAATAAAGGCTGAAGTTGGTTAGGCTAGTACGGAAACAAAAATTATGATGTTATTTTGAACTCTATAACCTCTTTTCATTTGCAAACAGGTAATTATATGAAAAATTGTAGAATGCACTAAAAAGCAAATGGAAAACAACAAATATTTCATGTAAGAATTATTAATTAGTGTTATAACCACTAAAAACAGAAGTATGTGCATGAATATATAATCATCTAAAGAATGTCAGTCTTCACTTCACTTAATTACTAAAATGGTCATTTAAGAATGTTTCTTAATGAATATCACAAATATATCTTTTGATTAAACATGAATAACAGGGGATAGTTTGATTTCTAATGAAAATATCAAAATATAAGACCAATTACATATATACATGTTAATTATGAGAAAATAATTAAAATATTTATGCCTTCCAAAATAGTATCAATATAATTAAAAATACTCTCAGTGGAAATTAAATCATTAATATACACAGCCAATCTTTAACAGGTCACTGGTATTACTAAAGTTGAGTATTGAGGGCTAGTTGCTATCATTTGTGGTTTTTTGGGTAAAGTGTAAAAGAAGCAGGAAGTTTGAATCTATTTCCTTAGCCACGAGAAATAAATTACCATCAATAAAACATTAAAAGTCTGACTTTGGGAGAGTGCCTGGGAATCCATGTGCTAAATCAGTTTTAATATAAGGAACTCTCTCATCAGTAAAGTGGAACTTCAGAAAAAGTCATATTTTGGAGTATCATAGCAAAGCTTGCACTGTGCGTAAAGTTTACCATCACAGCCATTCCGCATAGAACAAAAATTCTTAAATATAAGATTGTCAATCTGCTGTTTTTTGAGTATTGTAGTCACTTAGAAATAGCAGTTAACAATGAAAAAAACCTCTTAAAAGCATTGGCTTTTATACTTTATTCTAACAAAACAATTCGCTATTTACTTATTTTACAGTTAATCTCCACGCTAAATCTGAAAGTATGCTCTCAATAACAACTATAATAAAAGAATGTTGAGATAATGACACAAGATGGTAAAAGCAAGGAAAATGCTCATTTCAGGATACACAAGCTTTAAGTAGAAATGAAGTAGGATAAACGGTCCATAAAAAGTTACCCAGAGAATTCCTATAGAACCAAAACTTATCAAAAGGTGGTACAAAGCCTTCCTAGGCTCCAATCCCTGTGGACAAAGGCTTTCCAATATGAGATACACAGCTCTATAAAATTACATGCAAATAAATTTTGTAGGCAAGAGTTCCTCACCACCTTTAATTAATGAAAATTGAGAGATGGATCATAAGACTTAGTTTTGTTGGTGGAAGTGTTTGGTTAGTTGGTACGGCAGAGAATGCTATGTGTTCAGCAAATCCATTTATTTATCCTCCTAAACACACAAGAAAATTACATTTGCAAACCTCACCTGCAATTAGATTTGGCCATGTGACTGACTTCAGGACAATGAATAAGGTATTATCTTTCAAGAGCCTCAACAAACTTTCTTCCCTTTCTACGCCATGCAGGGTATTCAGTGGAGAACTTCAAGGCTCTATAAGATAGCAGAGCCACTCCTGAGTCTCTGAATGACTGAATGGAACTGAATGGGACAAAGACCCATCCCCGCTGTCTACCTGATTCACACTGGAATGTAATATAAAGGAGTAATAAATCCTGATGGTATTAAGCCACTGAGTCTCGGAAAGCGCTAGAAAGCTATTTATTCATTAATTTATATATTCCTCAAGTATTATGAATAATAAATAATTATGGGGATAAAAATAAAATTTGGTACTTCAGAGAAAGGCAAAGGAGGTAATTAGAGTGGATCTAAATCTTAACATAGGAATAGTTTTTAGAAACTATGATCGCAAGTATTCTGCAATTGCTCCCTGTCGAAGTCTTACTTCTCCAATAATATGCTGAATTCATGTCATCTTATATTATTACTATATAATATTATTATATAATATAATGTAATATTATTACTATTATTAATCATAAATGCTTAAAGCATTAACTACCATTCATTTCTTAACATACTCTGGGCACAGTGCTAAGCACTTTATGTGACTTTCTCATTTAACTTCGAAGTGACCCTATGAGGGAGTTTTGACAATATACTCTTTTTATGGAGGAAACTGATGTCCATAAAAGTTCAGATGATCTCACACTAATAAGTGGTGAATCCAGAACTCAAAAGGTCTTTTTGACTCCATGGCCATCCTATTAATATTCAATATTACATTGAGGGCAATAGTTGGTCCCAACCAATTATCATTTGAGCAATACTAGTTTACTTCAATTATTTTCCTACCCACAAACAGAATCGTATAATTGTATGCTCATTTTCTGTGTCACAGGAAAGGCTGACAGGAAGGGCTGACCCTAGCAAATATACTATAATCCCAGATCTGCCCCTCATAGAGGAAACCTTACACTCTGACTTTATCAACATGCCAAAAATTGAAGCATCTATCAAAGGTAGATGCATAGTAATCACTAATGTTTTGACCCAGAAATCAAATTATTCTTTATGATGAATAATTTAAATGAAACAAACTTTATTGAAGTCCTGGAATATAGTAATTACTCACCCAAAGGTAACTACTATTATAAATGATATGTTTGAAGTTCATGTGATTAGTATAATGACATTTTGGTCAATGACAGACTGCATATATGATGGTGGTCCCATAAGATTAGTACCATATAGCCTAGATCTGTAGTAGTCTATACCACCAAGGCTTGTGTAAGTACACTCTATCATGTTCCCACAAGGATGAAATCACTTAACAATACATCTCTCAGAAGTATCCTTGTCCTTAAGCAATGCATGACTGTATATTCTAGGAGCATAGATACATTGGGGGGGGGCAATAATAACCTGAATATTGCTTGAAAAACATGGATTCAGAATGAAGATATTTCATGGATAGGATGTTTAATAGCATCAAGTTTAAATAGCTTGATATTAATTCACAATAGAAATGGCGTTGTCATTGGGACTGAAGTCCAACGGAATTAAGTCCACTAGCTCGTCTCTGAACCATATTTGGATAGGCTTTGCCTACATTGCTTTTGACTTTCCTTTATCTGTCTTCATGGCTAAAACTCTTTCTGTGGATAGGTCAACGCTTTCCATTAGTTTATGTCAACCCTTGCTGCACAAGAATGTATCTGTTCTTTTAAGATAACTTTGCACATCCTTGTGCTGATCTACTTTGTGTTGATCTTGAAATGTAACAATCCAAAAGCAATCTCATCTTGCATCCTTTATTTTAAATTTCTTTCCAATACCTCTCTCATTACAATCTATAAGAACAAAGAACAACGACAAGAATTGAAAGAATTAATTCCAGGATGAGATCATGCTCAACAAACTATCCTGCATGATTATGAGAAATGAGGGAGGAAAAATAATAGCAGCTGTTCTCCTTTTCTTTTACTTAGGGCAGAAGCACTATATCCATGGGATTCAGTTAATCATCTTAGCCCACATCTTGATTGCTGGGGTAAAGATCTTGAGAAAAAACTCCTCCTACCAGAGGCACCATGTTTCTCTTTATGATAGTACTAAACCCCATAGTAAGCTACAACTGTTGCTCTGGAAGGAGGTGTGGCCCAGAATAAATCAGAGCTGGCATACAATGTCAGGGAAAGATGGTGCTATGCTAGTTGCACCCCATCAATGAAAAACTAAGCTTATTCAAGCTTTATGCTGCCACAGTACCGTGCACTGCAAGAGCAAAGTCTAGTGCCACAGCCCTAGTGTTCCTTTTTCCAACTAGGCAAATGCTAGGAGGAGCACTTTCCCACAAACAAGTGTGTAGGAGATGGCAAATGCAATAATAAGGCTAATTAACCCACCAGGGTGCTTCAAGACTGGAATGATTCAGTCACACAGAAACAAATGATTTTTATTCCTTTATTATTATTTCTTCTTTATCTGTGGAGCCAGAGAACGGGAAGAGGACCAAGAATTCAGATATGGGTCAGATCTGGATGAACTTAGGAACCTAAGTAGCAGTTTAGAGTCTGGAGGATACTGTGGAGAGTAGTAGTCCAAAAACAAAAACAAAAAAGAATGCTGAAGCAACTTTCTCTGGAGATGCATCATGCACACTCAGGGAGTTCCCAGACACCCTTCTGCCTGGATCCAGCTACTTTTCTTCAAGTTGGGGAACTCATATTTGGCAACCTCTGAGTGCTAACAGCCACACGGATGAGTAGATATCCTTTGATGCAAAGTAGACGATTACACCATCAACCTTCATCGTACTGACCAATGAGAAACCTCTGAAAATAAGGACATGAAAAGGACAAAAAAAATAGATCATCAGTACAGAAAAGGCAAACTTAAGAAAACTTCATAATAAGAGAGACATAGACAAAGACAAAAATTGTTATAAAAGAAAAAATTTTAAACTATACTAATACTGTATTTGTAATTTTAAAAATTCTTGTGGTGTTATAGTGTGTTAAGTTTACCAAACTTTATTTTTACTAGAACTAACTTAATCAATAATAAAATGAGGGAAATTCCATTAAAGTAAGCATTGTCTATGGTGTCATTGTAAAACTTTTGTAAGATCTGACTGCTCAAGCTATTTCAGTAAAGCAAAAGAGAACACGTGAAAACTTGTGTGTAATTGAGTATATGCAAAGTGACCCTCCCCAAAAATGATGAGTAAAGAAATTAAAAGAATTAAAAGAAAAAAATGCCAAAAGAGTGATTTTTGAAAACTAAATTATTGCAGATCCTAAAAATCTAATTATCTTACTCTATTCAATTCTTGGCAACTGTAAAAGATAAGACACAGCACACCAAACTCACAGCTATCATTGTTTCACTTGATTCTGCTTAATAACATTTTCATATAGTCCACAACAAGCTGAACCATATTAATGGAGAGAAATTAGAAGAAACATAAAATTCTAAAGGAAAAAAATATACAGTCTAAAGAAAAAACTAAAGAAATACCTATAAAATGCCCAAAATAGGAGATAGTTACGATCTGGCAGAAATAATAAATGGAAAAAAAATGAAAGCTTTATTACATCTCCACTAATATTGAATAATAG
Organism: Equus quagga; assembly: GCF_021613505.1. Taxonomy (NCBI): domain Eukaryota; kingdom Metazoa; phylum Chordata; class Mammalia; order Perissodactyla; family Equidae; genus Equus; species Equus quagga. The sequence goes on from NC_060268.1 coordinate 19,170,316, forward strand.
TTTACAGTACTTGTCCAAAAACTGTTTTTTTCGGACAATGACTTTTGGTTTATGGTTCTTTCCAAACACTATAGCTTAATAATATGTGCATAATAAATAAATAATGGACTATTAAATTTTCCTAAGACTCTTAAAAGATTACTTTCAATAAAGAATCTCAAACTCCATTATAATAATGGAGGAGGTTTCCATTTTTGAGAAGTCTCACGCGTAGTTATATGTGAGGGGCAGAGTTTGACTTTCAAGTCCTACAAAGTCATTATCATGAGGCTCTATGTTAGTCATGTAACTGCAAATTCAATCCAGATTTTTTTTCTAAAAATGGGAACTCACAAAGAATGAAGTACTAGCCATACTTACAATCTTTTCTTTAAACTTATGGGAAACATGGTGCCTATAATTCATTATTTGAGTGGGGCACTTGGTTTGTCTTGTCTACAACAATTAAATGGAGTAATACACCAAAATGAAGGCCCATTCAAGCTTTTAAATTTTTCAATCAGGAAAAGAAAGTACTCAGATCCTGTGAATTACCTGTCCTATTTTATAGGTGACACCTGTATTGCTGCCACACATCTGTGGAAGCACAATATCAGCCAACTGTTAATCAAGGTTCACTTCCCTTCAAAGTGACTGATGATCCACTGTTAAAACAGCTTATAAAAATAACTTCTCCTTCAAAAGGTGCTTCAGGGTTTTCAGACACATCTCACCATTCCTGCTAGCTTAATGCATGTTTGAAAGTTAATTTCTCATTAATATTTAAAGAAGAAATGGCTTCAGAACAAATTTTAAATGATCTATTACACTTTAGAAATAAAATATTATTGGCATTATTTTCATCTCCATTACAAGGAATAATAATGTCCAAGATTGGCTTTTAAAACTGTTAATGAGCCCTGGCAATGTGAAAAAGATATGGATTAGGTAGATGTAATGAGATATGATTAAAGGGTGCAGGCACTGAAGGGTGTTGGAGAAATTCTTTTCAGAAAGAGTATAATTAGTGTCTGATAAAAGTACTTAGTAGATAAGATTTTTGAAGAAGAAAGGTTAAGGTAAACACATACTGTATGACAAACCTGCTTAATCTTTCCCCTTTGGTTCTCTTACATACTCAATATTATGCTGAAGTTTCATACATAAATAATGTTTGTCAAATACTTGATGCAATTCTACCAGACAATTACAGTGTTTTAATTGCCAGACATGGAGAGCAGAAAATGTGTTGAAACATCTTATTCCATTTTCAGTGTACATTTCTTTGTTGATTTATGTAATGTAGCTAATAATATGCAACCTACCCTAGTTTTAAACAAACAAACGAACTTCTAAAAAGCAAGCTTTCCATAAGTTGCTAAGCAACTCCAAAGGCACATTTTATTAATTTAATAAATAACATTTAGATGACAAATCCTTAAAGAAGATCTCTAACTCCATTTTATAAAAAGTAGAAAATCCAAGCAGCTACACTTCTGATTTTCCTGTTTCTAAGGTCTCAGGGTTAAACAGACACTGCCGTTTTCAGAGGTACATTTGACTCACTAAACAAATAAAACATTTCTTCAGTTTAAATTGTTACTATTATAGAAGTTAAGTTCTTGGACTTATTGTGTAGCTCTCTAGAGTTAGAGCTCATGTTTCATTCCCATAACTGAAGGTTTATCAGTCTTGGCACTATTGACACTGTAGATTAGATAATTTGTCACTGTGAGGGGCTCTCCTGTGCATTTTAAGATATTTAGCAATATCTATCCCCGACCTCTACTTACTAAGATGCCAGTAGTGGCCCTATAGTTGTTGCAACTACAAACGTCTCCACACTTTACCAGATTTGCCCCTGGAAGGGCAAGGGGAGATCAAAATCACACCCAGTTGACAACCACTGCAACTGAATAATGGGTAAATATGCTAAATGAGAAAGATACCTTGAGCTTAATTGATGATGAAGATGCCTTGAGGTTAGTCACCATCAGTCAACATCTAACATCCTCTAGCACCACTAACAATGAAGAATAAAGGAGTAGTACTGATTCCAATAGTACTGTGGCTCTTGCTCTATTCAAGGCTCATTATTGATTTTATCATTTCAATATAATTTCCATTGTATAAAAGTTGGGGTAAAAGGGCCTAATGATGGTTGTCTATAGCCACTCTCTAGTAATATCCCATTCCTGAATCACAGCAAAATCTTTTCTCCTACTCTTTCTCCCTCAGTTTTCACAATACACAGTTGCTGACTAGAATCACTTTAAACACAAATCTCAATTTTAATCATGCCATCCTCTGCTTACAGGGCCACCATAGGTCTCTATCACCTCTACTATCAAATATAAACTCCTCTGCATGGTCGTTAATGTTTCCTACAAACTACCACCAAATTCCATCTCATCAAACATCTTTTTTATTCTCCACTTACATCACCTTTACCCCCTCAGACACAAACAGCTTGCATATTCCAATCTCCCTATGTGACATATAAAAGACAAAGTCATTTCACCCATGAAAGTTTTTCTAATTAATCCTCCTTTTATTTCTTACCAGTATCATATTTCTGTTAAAAGAACGACATTACTGCAAATTAATATGTGAGGCAATTGCTTACTGAATGGTTTCAATATGCTAGACACTGAATATTGCTTAGTAGCTGTTTCTATCAACTTACATTTACATTACTTATGCCCAACTAGATTGTAAGTTCCCAGAGGATAAGAACAGGTCTTATTTGTATCCCTCTGATGCCTCTTAATAATGATGCTAATAAATACACTTCAAATTTGATTAGCAATTATAGCCTTTCAAATTTCTTTCACGGTTATTAGCTTCTTGGCTATATATTTTGAGTATTTCACAGTCAATGAAAGTGGGACATTAAATGCTCTAGGGACTATCCTACGGCTTACACAATCGGTGCTTGGTAGAATATGCATTTAATATATGCTGACTGAATCCAGTCTCACAACTTCACAACTATAAAATTTCTGTCCTGTTTACAAAAAGTTCTTATGGCACTTAAAAATAAATGTTATTGTAAGGAAGAAGAACACTTGAATGATGTAGAAGACACAGTATATAAGTAAATTAAGATTGGCAAGGGTTAAACTATAACATTGCAGGAAAGCAAAAGAGAAAAATCTTAGTTCCTGCCTCAAATTGGCTACAAGAGATTAACCACATAAGGCTTGGACCTCTTCACAGAAAGTAAAACTTTAAAAAGAAAGCAAAACAGAAAGGAAAAGCCACAGAATGGCTGATAAATCCCCAAATTCTAAAAATCACAGCATTTTACCTCACACATATGAAGAAGTTCAAGAAACTATTTTCCACAACTCTAAGAGAGTTCCTCTCAGTTTTTGGGAATCCCTAGAAAACATCAAAATGCCTGTACAAACCACTTATTTATCAACCTCTCAACTGACTTCAACAAAACACCAGCACTCAGAGGTCAGCTGATTTCTGAGGATACCCACTAACCCTAAGCACCATGTGCTCAGAGAAGTAACATCATTTATTCACTAAATCTTTCAACATTTATTGCATGACTACTAAGTGCAGACACTGGCCTAGGCCCTGGGACAAAACAAAGAGGCCTCAACTTCAGTTGCTGCTGTGAATTGGTGCAGGGAATGCATAAAGGGACAGGTAATCTGAAAAGATTAAAAAAAAAAAAAAAAGATTTATCTTCAATGGGCATTTTCTCTTAATCCCTGGCCCTCCTCCACTCCCCCTCTCCCCCAACCTTCCACCTTGCACCTCACCAACTTTCAGTAAGCCAAGAAATTAAAGGAAATTCAAAATAATGAGAAACAAAGAGGACAGGTAAAGGGCCCTCCAGCCACCGCAAACACATAGAACACAGCGCTCAACATATCCCTCAGCCACGTGTCTGAGCGGAAGTGCAGGAGACCACAGGCCGGAAATGCTTGGAGTAGGGGAGGGCCAGGGCCCCCAGGGGGACCGGAAGTGCACGATCTGGAGTGCGCGGGAGAATTGGCCCTGGGCAGGGCTGCACTGTAGAACCGAGGCTGTGGGAGGCCTCTAAGGGGTTTCTTTGACCACCAGGCCCCATCACACCATAGCAGGCTTTCCGCAAAGTCGGGACTTTTGAGCTTTTCCAAAGAGGTTCCTAAATGTGACGGAAACCTTTGCCGGGAGGTCTGCAGGGAAGGGTCGGCGCTCCTCTCCCTGCTTTTTCCCGGGCGAATCGGTGCCCCTCACACCCGTGCCGGAAGGGCCTGGACACCTCAGCCCCGAGTCACTCAGGGAGGTGGGGGTTGGGGGGCGGGGTTTGGTGACCCCGGCGTTGGCCGAGCGGCGCCCCCTTCCTGAGGGAGGAAGACTGAAGTAGGAGGCAGACGGGGTCCCTGGGGACGGGATGTTGGAACGCGGGCCTCCGGGGCACCGGGGGGCTGCTGAGCGCGTCTCTGAGGCAGGGGCTTCGGGGCGGGGGCTTTGTTCCCGCCGCGCGTCTGCTCCGAGGCCCCGGCCGGTTCGGCGGGCGGGCGGGCGGGCGGCGGAGCCTGCCGAGGCCCGGCGCTCGGGCGGCGCTTTGTGAGCGGCGGAGAGAGGGCACCACGGGGCTCCTTTCAAATGAAATGGTTGAGAGTAAGGTTGGCTCCAGGATTTGTATCGGGCTATAGAAAAGAAGATAGAAACTCGAGTCCATCTCGGTTTGTCCTCCCCTGCCCCCGAATTAATTCTGAAGCCCTCAGGCTGGCCTGCAAATGCGGGAGCCGGAGGAAAAGCTGCGTCTCAATCTCTCCGCTCCCCTTCCCTCCCTCGCCCCCGCCCCTACCTTCATCCCGCACACTTCATTGGCCCGTCTCAGGAATCCCTCACATGCTCCACAAAACACAAAACGACCACAGCGCTCCACTTCACTACTTCTCAGCGTTGGGAGACTTACTCGCATCAGAATGGGAGAGCTAGAGAGTTCCTTGCTGGTCTTGATATAATTTAAATGCGCCAGCCCTGTTTCTTCCCAAAGCGTGAGAGGGAAAGTGTTTGGAATCCGCGGGGCTGATCAATAGATCTTCATAACATGGTGTATAAGATCACTTGTAATCTCTCTTCCACCTTGTCGTCACTGAGACTTCGGTTGAGAGAGGAAATGGCTTTCCAGACGATTTTTCATCACATTAAACCTATGACTCCTTTTCACTCTCTTTTGGAATGTCCAAAGGGGGAATGGAAACTGTGTTAATTCCCAAAGGTCTAATGACCCGGAGGAGCCCTAACTCCTCTTCCCTCACTGCCTGCCCCCATCATCCTGGGAATGGGGAGAAACCCTGCGATCTGTGGCGGAAGAACTGAGGACCCCAACAACTTCTAATTGTTGAAAGGGGGAGGAGGGATGGAGGAGAGAAATGGAAAGGGGAAAAAAAATTTGTGTTCATTTACACATTTCCTGTGCAGAACAAAAAAGTCCCACCATCAGCAAAAGAAGTCTCTTCCTCCAAAATAGCAGCCAAAGAGGGAAAATTAGAATATGCATAAATTCCTTCATTTTCATTCGCACAGAACACGATTTCCGGCAGATTTGTATTTAAACTGCTCGATTAATCCCAATTTCTGAATAGCATTTTACTTAGCATCTTTCCAAAACTCACCTAAAGAGTATTCCTCTCCTCCCACTACCCTGTTTTGAAGCCTCTCTCTTCCCTATTCTCCAACTGCCAAGGAGAGTTTCACTGATAAGACTGTAACTTTATTTTTCCTTTCCATTGTTTACTTTTCAAAACTGGACTGATGCATTGGACCACACTTTAATACAAGCTGGCTGCTGTCTGTGAAGCCATAACTGCAAATGAGAGCCTAGTGGAAAGGATAGATTTTTGAAATGTGCTCCTAAAAGAGAATAATCATGATAGGACCCATAGACTTTTGCAGCTCCTCTCATGGCACGGAATCCTTTCCTATTGCACACAGGTCATATCCTTTCACCGTCAGCAGTAGTTTGGATGCTTGGACATGTCCACCACCCAAACCTTCCCCCTTCGCCTCCCCATTTTTAAGGAGCATGATAGACAATCACTCTTCAAAAGTATATTACTCTTCATAAATATTCAAAGACTGTCAGTCCATTAAATTCCGCTATAGCCCATTTCTAAAATATTTGCTTTGCGACTTGTACAACAGATCTGGCTGTATCTGCCTTGAAAAATTCGTTGTTACAAAAAAAATGCTGGTGAGCATCATTTGAAACCATTCCCTTTCTGAAATATCATCTCATGACTTGGGCTTACCTCTCCTGTCTCTGAAAGTATATATATTTCTCTTATTTAATAGTAGGTGAATGTTTAAAGAATGAAATTACTACATCTTGGTTTACTGAAAATGTATGTAGATCTTAATTCCACTCGTCTCTAAATTCCTCACTCTTGCACACCCCAAGATGGAAAGAAACCTATATTATGAAGCACTACAATCTAAGCAGAATGTAGTGGTTTTGGGTTTCCTTCAGTGTTTACAGATCACGAATAAACCACAATTATTGGTGGTTAAATATTAGAAATGCTAATACTTGTTTAGTTCTTAGTTTCTATAAAAAATTAAACATACATATTTGAAGTACATGCATCATAGTATATATATTTATGCATAAGCAGTTAAATATCTGGTTTATGTGGGCTAAAGATTTTTTAAAGATATTGGGGTATACAAGCCAATTAATTTTGTTAAATGGGTGCATAAACTCTGCACGTGGATGTCTGCATGGCTTTACTACTTTGTGAAATAACTGCTTTTATTGTTTCTCTACTTTCTGTCAAATATTCCCATTACAAAATTATTACCTTGGTTTCTTTCAGCTAGGCATCTCTCCAGTGACTTAGAGGTTCTCAGTTATATACAATTAAAACCAAAATGTTTGAAAATAATTTCTTAAAAGCCATACTTTAGGGTGTATATAACAGGATTGAAAGCCACTTTTATTGGCAATGTTGATTTCTTTTAATTTTCTTATTGAAACAAATGATAGTTGTCTGTTAAAGGAACAATTCAAACCAATAACAAACAATCACAATAACTGAGAAGACTTTCCTTAAAATATTATCTTAATCAGAATTGGATTTTATATAGAAAGGTCCAGTTTGGTTTCAAGTTGCAGAGCTGTACTTCAAAAAAAAGTTGAAGTGAACTTAATAGTTATTAGTTATTATTCGTGCACAGAGAAAGCCTGGGGCACCATTGAAGAGTAGAGCAATATACAGCTGCAGCCAAAGCTGCCTTTCTCCCTTTGCAGACTGAGCATCACCTCAGTGAATTTATCCCTAGAAATGAAAGCTCCTCATTCTTTGCTGATCTTTAGTGAAATCATATTCTCATAAACTAGAACATTTTGATACTTTTTTAAATGAAAAGAGTAGACAGAAATGAAAATGAAATTTTCAGCCTCCCTGCTGTGAAAGGTGAACAGAGAGATCCTCGTACTGCAAGTAGGGAAGTTGCGTCCTTCTTCCCCCCACCCTCCTTTCTTCCTTCAACTACTGTTTGGTTTAGATATAGATTGTGTGTACATGTAAGTTTGAAGACAATATCTAAAGAGAAATGTTTTCTAGAGGACAAAACTGGCTATTGATATTTATGTCTTTCTTTTTGTAATTTATTTTTTTTAACAAGGCATGCAGATTTTGTTGTCTCATAAATTTTCAGGAAAGCAGAACAAAGCAAAAACATTTAATGGTTACCCTTCCTTGCTCCCAAACTGTCCTTTTCCAATAAGCTAAGGTCCTTTTCCATTTGGCCCTAGCTGCTGGACTGGCAAAGAATTTCCATCTCAGTCTCTGTTCTCCTTTCCCATAACCACCCTTTCTTTCTTAACCAGCTTTCTCTCCCCTCCACAAATGAAGGTAGTTATCAAACAAACTGCTTTAACCTCAGCATCTGCCTGACAAACATTGAGTCTAATTTCCTCCCCACCAGATTTTTACTTTCCTTCATTTCCTTTTCCTTCAGGCAGGAAAGTGGTGGGGAGGGGTACACAGAGGGCTCAGGAGATGGGGAGAACATTGGGCTGAGATGAGAGTTAGATTCCTGCAGGTAGGGAGAATCACTGGCACATTCTCTTCAGCCTAGTCTCAAGAGCTGGTGACTGTTCTCGCACCTAGAACAATAAACCATGGCAGGTGTACAATTGACAAAAGCACCTCTCCCTCCTCCTAAGGAGATGGGTTTAGCTTTACTAGGTAGACCACCACTGGTTACTAACATCTTTAATCTGGTCTCCCCTCTCCACTTCTACTCCCTTAACTTTATTGTCCCCTTTCCATCTCTCAATCTCTAAAGGAATCAAAAGAGTTCATCCAGGACCCCTAATTCCTAATTCTTGTGTCTTGCCCTATGGGCTGAGTTCCTCAGGGCCAGAGTTCTCAGTTATTCTGCCCTTCTCAACCTCCTCAGCTCTGTGAGCATGATTCCAAAATATGACAGCTTGCCCATTCACCAGCAGAGCTCCATCCAGAAGGCCAGGTCCTTCTACCCAAGAATCCCCTCACATCTGCCTCTGCTCCCAGTCTTCTTCCGGAGTTGATTTACTTGGGAATGGTGTCCAAAGGGGACATGCCCATTGCAATAATAAGGAGGAGAGGGTACAAAAGTATTCAGTGCCATTAAAAAGACCTACCATATCAAACCAAGGGAGTCTCTAATAGAATACTTGAGTTGGGCTGGAACAGATCATCCTTCTAACCAGTGAAACAAGAAATCAGAGGAATACCCGACTGCAGTCGTGAAAGACAAATCCCAGATTGAATTGGATTCCGTCTTCATCCTGTCGATCAGAGAAATTATTTTAAAATGGTTTCTGCTATTATTGTTTGCATTATTATTATTAACATTTATTTTTGTCATTATTGCTGCAGTTTTTATTTTATTTTTGTTGTTGTTACAGCTATTATACTATTCAACAGAAGTTTAGGAAGATTAGTCAGATTAATTAGTTTATTGGTAATTTAAAGCTGAAAACTAGTAATTAAGCCAAAAACTAAAAATGATCAGGGGATGATTCATACAATGTAGGATTTGGGAGGAAGAGAATCTAAATTTTGAATAAAAACTTGGCAACTGTGCAATAAACAGGACTTGGGGATCAGAAATATGATAACTGAAATATTCTTAGTCACTCAACCTCTTCTCCCCTCCTCCAAATTCAGATAAGATCATTCTGTGATTTGCTTGATAGAGGAAAAAATTACATTTGTTTTTGTCGACGGAGAACAAAGCCCCCATGCTTGTTCTTCATGTGAGTTGCATTTGCACGTGGATTCCCTCTGTTGAGGGCCATCCAAATATCTAAGATCACTCCCCTTCAAGTTTGCCTCCTTCATCTCTTTGCTCTTGTTATGCACCTGACTGAGGAAGGTGCATGATGTAAGACAGGTCTACAATTTCAGCCCTCTCCACAGGCAGATTCCATGGAATATAAATTCAATAATGCAATTCTCTCCACAACAAGCTCTCTGCTCTCTTTCAAATATAATTAATGTTTTGATAGTGTAGTTCTTTAACTACATATATATACACACAAACAGACGCACCCTCTAGCTTCGCTGTTTGTGCATCTAAAACAGAAATGGATGCGGCTCTTTCAGTGACTCCTAAAATTCCTCAACTCAGTCAGCCCACAGAGAAGAAATCTGTTTAGGTAATAACTGCACAGTCTGTTGTGTGCCCAAAAATATTTAAAACAAATTAAAAATGCAAGCGGTTAGTTTCTGATCGTCATTTTTTGTCAAATTTTCTAGAAAATAAAGGATATTCTGAATTTATATTCTGATACAGACATTCACTAGATAACAGTCATAATCAACAAAGGCACTATCCTAAACTACTGGTTGTCTTTTCCAAGCTTTGATGATGGACACTGAATTTCAATACCTTCTATTTTATCCAACTGGGGCTGAACTGATACAGATGTATAAAAACTAGCAACTATAATAACAAGACTGCAACCACTCCCGTAAAAAATTGCCTACTCTGCCAAACACCTCAGTTATATGTCTTAGGTGGATTAATTCATTTAATTGCAGTCAGCTGTGAAATAGTTGGTCAGAAAGATAGACAGGTATGTAGATGACAATATGGCCAATAGAAGTTATGTGAGCAAATACGGCTGAACTTCCATATTCAAGTGTACCTATCTCTAACATTTCATTTCTGCAAGCCGATTACAATTATAAGAGGACAAAAAAACCTCTCAGACTGTAGGACATGATACGTTTTAGGTCTTTAATAAAGAAAAGTACATAATCTATAATCTTTAGTCCGATGAAAATATAAACTTTAATTTCCCTATACTGTTATTGAGTTGAAGAAGCTAGTTATTTGGAACTTATAATCTGATTTCCAAGCATTTGGCCATTTTGTTTGATGTGTGAATGTCTGTGAGGTGCTGGCAGAGTAAGTATTTTACACGTTTCTCCTCTCCACAAAATTTTTAGAGGGACTACGCAAAAGAGATTTTTTAAAAATCTTTTGAGGTTTTACTTTCTTACTCTTCACGTATTTGATGTTAGGAATTGTAAAAGATGATAAAAGAATGAACAAATAAAGAAGCACATGTGGCTGGTTTCAAGCAGATCTTTTCACTGGATGGGAAAGAAACAAAACTATTTCCCCGGTGCAGTTATGCAAAAAAAAAAAAAAAAAAAAAAGGAGAGAGAGTGCGATTCGTGAAGAGCTTGAAAGTTGTGCTTTTTGTTATTGTTTTAGATGTGGCCCATCAGGGTTCCTTTGCCTTTACTTTCCTTCAAACTGTTTTCCTTGAAAGCATCAATGTGGGAACAACTTATCCCTTCATTCTTTCACAAGCTAACACATAAACAGCAAATATTTTAAATTTTCAATAGAAAAAGTCACTACAGGTTCAGAGATTTGATCTTAGTACGGAACCAAATTACCAATCCCAGTTGTTTAGATACAGTTAACTTGATACTTGCCTCTAGTGAGCTATACAATTCTACACATGAAGGTAAGATTTTTACAATATTGATCAGCAAGGATGTGTGAACTATCAAAAACAAATCCTCCCTCAGACTTTTCATATTTGTTCTGATTTCTTCCTCATTTTTCCTTTCTTTCGATTGGTTTTTGAGGCAGTGACACTACTACTTCTCTGATTTTCAAATGAGGTTTTGTTCGGCTCAGATTAATATTAAAGAAGATCACATACACGGCTGGAAAATATTGTTATTTTTCTTTAATGGGGAAAATTGGACTCCCGCGTGTCAGATCTGTGGTTTTCCGAAGGGCAATGGAAATGGTACTGACATCACTTTGCACTTTAACAATCGGATTTGGTCAGGGTACAAGTTGTTTGTTTAACCCGACAGCTCCGTGCACCCCGTCGCACGCTTTGCACACTCATTAAAACGATTATTCACGACCTGTCGAGTGTTTTCGGGTTCATTCACAGGAAAGGCTTGGAGCAAGCGAGAGCAATTCAAGTCAACACTGTCCACTACCCCGATGCACGTGAGGACGAGCTGGTGCGTGCGCAAAAAGACTGGGGCTGGGGTGGGGGGCGGTGGTGAGCACCCCTTAGCTGTAAGTCCTGTTCATCCCATGCTCTGGAATCTCAATCTCCAAAGAATGCCACGAGTGCTTGGTCCTAAAGGGCTATGCCTCTGTGTTAACTTGAAGGGCTTGGTACAGGAAAGAAAAATAAAATAAACCAAAGAAGTAAACGGAAAGCTCTCCCTCTGCTCCTCCTTTCAACCCTCTGCAAAGCTTGAGGTCTCGGGGCTCGCCCACCTTCTGCCTGCAGCCGCCGGACTGCGAGGCTCCACCTCTCACAGCGCGGATGCTGAGGATAAGTAGTTTCAGGAAAACTCGCCAGGGTGTGGAGATTAATTCCTTTGCCATCTCCCAAGGCCCTTTCGTTCTTGGGAAACGGTTAATTCGGTTAACCGAAATTCGGTTAATATTCGGTTAATTTTCCTTTTATGTTCATCGCAAATACTGTCGGGGGTGGGGGGGGCGCAAGAAAGGAAGAATGGGACTGTTAACTGTATTTGGTAGATGTAGTCCAGATTATTAGCAAGGAAAGACTCATCCTCCAAACTGCAGGAAAAGTCTCATAAAAGGAGGAGCAAATAGCCCTTGATAAATTAGGCCACTTTTTTTTTTTTCAATTTCCAAGTCATCTTTTAATATTTTGTAATGACAATAAGAGAAGCATAAACACAATGCATCTCAATCTCCCACTATTGCCTTGTACATATAAAAGACACACCCGTGGTCTCTAGCTGTTGTGTTTGTTCAAATGAGCCCTGATACATAACATTCATATGTGAACTATTAGTTCAAGAGAAATGCCTATCTGCATAAGGTATAATTGTACCTATACACTAAATAATAGAATTGATGACTGTATATATGCATTTAATTCGTACTGAAGAACTCTGGAATATCCTGTTCAGCATAAGTATCCCTGGCATAACTCGAGATAATGGATGTTTTAAAACAACACTATTTCTATATTCAAATCCCGCTGCTCCTTGATTTTTCATCTACAGCATTAGTAAACCCAGTGTCCACCTTACTGTTGAGGGTAACCTAGTCACGCCAACAGAAAAAGACAACAAGCCTCATTCATCAGTTCCATTCTATTATGTCTGACATCATAAAATCATCTATTTTCCTATTTTATTGAAACATAACAATACAATACACGAAGAGAAGAATGAAGTTTTCAAGTTGCATGAAGTTTTAATCAGAAACAGTTTCCTAATTGCTAAAAAGCAAGTAGGAATAAGTAATTCTGTAAACTCTTTGGGTTGCCATAATTCGCTATCAGCTTTACTTAAAATTGATCTGTCAAGTGTGTTTCCTATGTAAGCTCTTTCATTAAAACCAACCTGCGACAATAATCAAGAGGCAGATGCTGAAATATGTAAGTAAATAACTGAAAGCCTCTGCATAAATAAACACAAATCAATGCAGTAATAGACAACCCTATCGATGGAGCAATGATCGATTTTAGTCTTCCGATCTACAATCAGAGCTCACAATGTATAATTAAAAGTATATTTTTCAACTCCACTGATATTACTAATGCTAGATAAATAAATAAATAAATAAATAAACAAGCCCTATTGCCAGTTCTACCTGATTCTCCTTTATTCCATTGAGAGTATTTTTGATGGGGTGGGAGGAGTACACTACTTTTTCTAGGAAAGCTTTGCCAAACTTTAAAACTACATCATTAATTATAAAAATTATAAAAGTATAAAATAATAAAATTACCACCTTATTCCTGCTCTGAATTTTTCAACCTTCATCATAGCCTCTAATTATTCATTCAGCACATTTTAATAGGAAAAACACACAATAGGGCTCATTATTTTTAAAGATTTTTTTCAACAATTGTAATACCTTTAGGTTTAAAGATTCTTTGGGCCTTTTGTTTAAAACAAATGATAAAAGTGTCATTTCCTCAGTATATCCTGGAAGCTCTTACGCCTATGCCTGCATATGCAAGGAATCTGAAACAAGGAAGGGGGGAGGAAGCATCTGCGTTATTCCAAAATTGTTTCATATAATGATTGCAAAACAAACAAGTGTCTGACTCAAAGAAATAAATATACTTTGGATTTCTAGAAATTCACATCCAAAACAATGTTTTAGATTTTGCTTCAAGTTAAACTTCCTTTTGGAGAATATTTATCCCTGGAGGGCAGAATTAATTTAGATTAGCAAGCACCACTGTATGATGAGTTTGAGGATTTAGGTTCCGTAGACTAATGAAAATACGGCGGTGTTCATAGTTTTTTCTTAACCAACAAAGATGTTTATTTACATTCATCCTTGAATTAGTGTGGTCCTTCTGAAGCACAGGCCTTTAAAAGAATTTATTTATGAAATTCAGCTTCTTTGAAAATGATTTATCTTACATAATATCATCAGATCAAAATATCGATTTTGATTATCTTTATATTATTATGTGACCAAGCATTCTCTTTGACTCCTCTCCTTCCCATCCAGGGAACATAATTCAGGGGCAACCAGACCCAAACGGAAAATATCATCAGTTATTGTTTAGGGCTAATTTAACAGATAATTTAACTTCAAACAACAATGATCAGGTCATTAAATTTCAGAGCAGTGAGAAAATGAAAGAAGAGAGACAACTCTCCCGTAACACCACTACAGTTTTTAGTCTTCCTGCTCAATCAACGGAGTCAACAACGCCATGCCATAACGACGTGGAGGAAGATATGTTTGCATCTTAAATGCCCTCTAATTCAGAGAATGAGACAATAAAAAGGGAAGAAGAGGAGGAATAAAACTGAAGAAGACTACCCCAAATTGGGGAGTGCTAGCCCTGTAGGGACATTCAACCTAAGGTGAAAATGAATATCCAAAAAATGTCTGGCAACTGAACCCTCTTTTTCATTCGGACACGAATCTTCAAATCTCGCAACATGAAGCGTGCTTTCCTCCCGTGCAGCTTTCCAAAAGGCCGAATGCTAGGGGAGAGGATTAGGCAACAGACCACAAAAGGGACATGGGGCATTTTCTCTCCCCTCCCACCCACACAAACATAATTTTGAGAGTTATTTGTTATTATTTTAAATGTCTTTTCTGGTCACAACAATTTCGAAATTTCTGCCTACCTCAAGTTTTGATATAGGGCCAGGTGAGGATGGTGTTGAAGCATCGAAATTGGGTCTTATAGAGGGCAGGGTGGGGGTGCGGTCCGAAGAGGATGAGCTCTATTCTGTATCATCCTTTCCTTCCATCGTCTTTCCAAAGCTGAAGCTCACAGCCTGAGAATCTCCGGCACACTTGGGATGCTTTGCCCACCCAAACCCGTGCCTCCTTCTCCCCAGCCCATGGCCACCCTTAGTGCTAAGGAAATTCCTACCCCAAGGCTACCTCTTTTCCTTAAGAACACTTTATCTTGGACCACAGACTTGGCAGAAAAGGAAAATGGGATAGAAAGCGAAATGGAAGGGGAGTAGGGAGTGGAAAGAAGAAAAGATGTCTTTGCAGAGAAAACAGTTTTATCAACTAGCAGATAAGTGCTGAGATTTGAAACCGCACCAGGTAAACAAGAAGAAACAACTTTCTCGGGGCAAAGGGGGGAGCGGGGGGAACACAGAAGAATAAGAAGAAAGGAAAAAGGTGGGGAAGGGCGCCAGCCAAGGTTCTGGAGTCAATTTTCCTGGCACCAGCCAGCGTGAGCTACCAACTCAAAGCTCAGCTTGTCCTGGGCAAGAGCGCCCTCACCTTGCTGCTCCACGCGCAGCGCCCGGTTCCCTCCGCCGGCATCTCGGCCGCCGCGTCCCGGAGCGCCTCTGCTCCCGGCCACCGCGCCGCCCGCGCCGCCCCGACTCGACGGCCCAAGTCACTTTGCTACAAGGTTTCAAAACCCGAGAAAACAAAGCTGCCAGGGCCCTGCCGCAAGGACTCCAAGTCCCGCCACCGCGCCCCTCTCCATCTTCACCAAGGAGTCCCCGAGGCGCCAGGACGGCTAATAGGAAACCACGGCGAGGGCCCCAAATTCGCTCCGGGCCGAGCCGACCTGTGTCTGGCGCGCTCGCAGCCACTCTCGGGACAGCCAGGCTCTCGAGCTTACACTGCCGTCTCCTAAGTGTGCATTAAGAATCAATTATTTGCCTGAGATTCCCAAAGCCGGGAACTGGGATATTCCCAGCAGGGACAAAGTCAAACCCCGAACGGTGCTCATTTCCCTAGTCCTTCGAACAGGCGCGGCAGAGAAACCTCCCACCCGGTCCCGCGCCGCGCTCTACCTGGAGCAGGTCCGCTCAGCCCCCGGGGCCCTCGCCCGACCCAGGTCCAGGAGCTGGGGGCGGAGGTCAGCTCTGGGGGATGTTGGGGATGTGAGTGTGAAAATAGGCGGAGGAGGGCATTCTACCAAGAAAAAAAAAAAAGAAGAAAAGAAAAAAGAACTTTAGAATGAGGCAAGTCCTCGGCTCTCGAACAAAAACCTTTGTCTCAAATAGAAAGAGCAAACACCTATGGGTTTGAACGTTGAGAAAGGCTCGTTAGGGTATTCTCGAAGCTGCAGTGAGACTCAGAAATCATGTTTCCAAGAAATGAATTACTTTGTACTTTGGGACCTATTTCAGTCTCCCAGTACCCCTTCTCCATATAAATTCGTTTCATTTTCTCTTCATCCCTCTTTGCCATATCTACATCCTTTTTACTTAGGGATCCACTGTGACTTTCTGCCGACGTGGAAAAATCATGCATTCTTTCAGCTACTTCTGTTGATACGGCGCGCCTGCTAAGGAAATTTTTCCAAAAAAAGAGGAGCACTTTTAGTCCCTGACCTAAAAGTCGCGGTTTCAGCCTCAGTCAAAAGCAGTCGGGCGTAGCCCCCCTTCCCCTCCGAAAAGCACTTTCACTTACCGATCTCGGGGTAAGAGAGCTTCCAGTCCTTCAGTCTTTTTTCTCAGCATCCTTCGGACAACCTCAGGCAGAGTCTTGGGTGGAGGAAAAAAACAGATAGAAATCGGAAGGGAGAAAAGAGACTCCAAACGTAACACTACATCATATATTCCTCAGAGCCACCTTGGCCTACATCCTCAGGACAAGGTCCCGGCGAACTGACCGCTGGAGTGGAGTAAAGGTCGGTTTGGGGGCCGAAAACTAAGAGGAGGCTTATTTTAACTGCTGGTGGTTGGGGGGAGGGGAGGCCCTGAAGGGAGGGTAGGGAAGGGGGAATGATTGGGATGAAAAAAGAAAGCCTTAAAAAAAAGAAAAAGAAAAAGAGAAAATCGAGAACGAAGTACAGTGAGAGATAGCGCCTTTGAACTCTTACAGGTAGGTCGCTCTTAGGAAGAATGCAGAAGTGTGTAAGCGCGAAAGCAGAATCTAGATGACCCCTATTCTTTCCATATCCCCAGGATCTTGCCTCAAGTCCAAAAAAAAGAGGGGAGAATTTTCATTTAATTTTCACCTACCCTGCTTGTTGGAATGGCTGCGCAGATTTTCACGTTGGAGAGTTCCATCTGTCTGGCAGAAGCTGGAGTGGTGTTGGGGGCAGGTTATCTGGTGAAGTAGGAATGTACAGGAACCCCGCCCTCTAGGCACAGTTACACAACCCCAGCACCCGTCTCAGCCAGCTCTAAAACCTCTAATGATCTTCACCTTCACCCTTTGTTAGCCTATTTCTCCAACAGGCATTTAGTCCCAAACACAACCAGCCGCTTTAGCTATTCATAAAATTAACTTCTCAAAAACAAAATTATTTCAATGCATGCAAATTCCTCAACAATGTTGTAGAAAACACACTTTTTTAAAAAACTGCATTCGTATATTTAGAGTTCTAAATATATTTGATTTATCCACCTATTTGGGTGAAATATTCATCAACTTAAATATACATAATTAAATCAACACTCTACAAGACTCATTTTTTGACTCTCTACCCTTGATTTTAGGCAAGTCATAGAAACTACATGAAATCTTCCATGTAAAGACTGTAAAGATATTCGTATTAAATCTTCTTAGTCCTGGGCCTCATGTTTGCTGGATTTCCAGCTTTGTAACAGGTTGAAGAAACATATTTGGAAGAATTCTTTCAGTGCTCTAGTTTAACTCAATTGTTTTCTCAATGTTTTATATATTAATAACTTATATTAACTTTATACCAGATAAGGTCAAGTAAAATACTTCAAACCTGGAAATAAACTGTAATTTGGGATTTCAAGTTTTAAGTCGTGATCACTTTCAGTTCCAAAATCTCAAAAAGAGCAACCTTCATCTTATCAAAAACAATTATAAGTATGCAAGAAGGAAAGCTTCAAAAGTTTTGAAGTGTTTTTCTGGCACAAGCTAATTTTAACCAGCAGAGGTTGGTGACAGCAAATATCAACACAACATTACAACCAATTTGTTGCAAAAAAAATCTATTAAATGCCTTGCTAGACTGTCGTGTGTTTTTGAAGAAGGTAACTTGGGTGACAGGGACAGATTGAGATAAATGAAATGTTCATATTGGGCTTCAGGCGGCCTTCAGAAAGTTCTCTCTCTCTGCATATCCCCCTTCGTATCTAGCATGCATATTAAACAAGCTAGTCTTACTTCTAATCACATCCATTATATATGGAACATAGACATGTTTCCAAGTAGAACTTCCACTCCACTTCCTGTCCTTAGTTTCTATGAATTTAATCAAGTCAATTTTACTCTTGACCTTAACGTATGAAGTTTGCCATTGAAATTCTATTTCTTGATCATGCAAATAAATACTTATCACAAATAAGTGTAGTTATTTAATATGGCCAGAAAAAAAAAATACTCATGGGGAAATCTTTCTTCTAAATCGATGTCCCTTTATCTCAATTTAAGAATTCAACTTTCTCTTTAACTTTTGATAGACAAAAGATTATATTTCTTCTGTGCCAGTACATTCTCATCCCACAAGTGAAATCCATGGTAAAAGCAAACAATACATCATCACCTTTTCCAGTCTAAACACATGCCTTTCTTTGAGCTGCTTTGGTTCACAAATGTTTAATGGGGATTTCCTTTGCCTAACCTCATTCATTTGGACTCTATTACTATTTTTAATATCAGCCATAAAATTGGCTTCTAAAACAATTTATTTGTGCAATTTTCTTTCATGCTTCCTTCTGAAGAACTCTTAACTTTCAAGAAACTTGGATCTCTGGTGAAACTGCTCACGTACTGAGAAAACAAAATTGTGTCCAGTCTGCCTAAAGGAGATAATTAAACTAGCTGTCTTGGTCTATTTTGGTCCATTCCCCATTTGTGTATATTTAGCTCCAGCTCTTTTAATTTTCCTGGTCCTCACCTTTCTGTCTTTCTTAGCTCTCTCTCTCTCTCTCTCATTCATTCTCTTTCTTTTTGTGGTGAGAGGTTTTTTTTCAACTTAAATATCCTCTTTCCCTTTCCTCGCTCTCTCACTCTTCCTCTATCTCTCCAGTCCACAATTCGCCCACCCCCATGTTCCAATATTAACTATTCTGTATTTCGATTTCAAATCTATTTGAGTCAGCTTGCTTCTCTCCTAGGCTTTTTTTTTTTTTTTTTTTTTTCCCTGAGCAACTCTCTAAGTGTTTGCCGATAACATCTTGGGGACAGATTATTTTTCATTGGGCCCATTGTAAGAAGTAGCCAGCTTATTGCATTACTGCAGAACACATTTCAGACTATACAATTGTAACAAATGAACAACTTGTCCTCCACGGACTCACCACAGGATCCAATTAGTTACTAAACCTTTTACTTAGATTTTCTAATTATTTTCTGGAGTCATAGCAATTGGGCTGCTGAAACAATTCAAAAAATGTTTTCATTTTGTTTCAGATTTATATATATATGCATATATATGCATGCATATGTATATCGCAAGTTAAAACAAAATTATGACTATAAGCAAAGGAACAAATCTCTAGATTAAATTATACAGACATATTCAAAAGGGAATCAAATAAATACCTCTATGTTGTAAAAATGAAAGAAAAGAAGAAAGAGGCATTTTACTTCTTCTGAACATCTAGAATTTTAAATTGTTATAATTTAAAAATAAAATATAAACATTGATCTGCAAGTCATTACAACAGGTGATCACTTCAGCAAAATCTATATTGCAACTTCAGCACATCTTTATTAGAACTCTTTCATTGTGGGTAAACAGCCACAAAAATAAATGCTGACTTAGAAAGTATAAATACAAATATTTAAACAAAAATATTTGCAGCATTCATAGCGCAAATTGTACCTGAACTGAAGGGCTCTGTGTGTCTATATATATTACATATGTGTGCATTATATTCACTTCTATCTAACCATATACATATATTTATTTATAATTTGCCAAGTGCTATAAACAAGATACCTGAAACAAAATATATAAAAAGTAAGCATTCTATTAACTGATTTGAAAGTAAACACAAGGTAAATAGCTATGCACATAAAATTAAATTATCTTTTTGCTGTATATCTACAGAAACTTAAAGACATCAGCTGAAAAGTCTATATTTTGTTTAAAGCTAGTGTTTATTAAATAGCCTGCTCCTTGTAAAATTTGATTCCACAATGGAAAATAATACTATTTTCATTTTTAAAGTCTCAGTTCAAATGAAAGGAGCAGTTTAAATTTTAGTTGGCTGAAAAAGCCTTTGAATTCCCTAGGACTTTAATGGTCTTTTAAAAATTACCTCTACTTAATAAAAGAGACAAAAGTATCAAGATATATATGAATTTAGCCTATTTTTTATTTCTGTGTGTTCATAGTAAACATTTTTGTAAGTGACAAACACGGGCATATGACCACAGTATCACAATCAAGAAATTTTAAGACAACATTAACAATCACTCAAATTTATGCGGCATCTGCGCAACACAGGTTACATATTTGCAAGGTTTACCTATAAGTACAATAGGTATTAACATTTCACTACATTTAGAAAAAATAAAAGTGACCTGTTAGTGACCACATACATCAAAATATACACAACACAAACTGAAGGCAATCATTAATTTTTCCCCTTCCAATTCATTTGAATGGGCAGTGCTGCCAACTGAAACAACTTTCCTTTTTTTTGTTTGTTTTTTTTAATACTTAATATACCAAGTGCATTTTCTAGAACCCAATCTTTGGTCTAAAAGTAAACAAAAGAAAAAAACATTTTAAAGAAAAGGACAAAACAATAAATGGCCAAAATAATTTCTTGGGCACCTTTACTACGAATGCTTCTTAAATACAAATTACAGTTTAACATTTTAAAACTCTCCCCATAATTTAGGTTGTTCTCAAGGTCTGCGTCCACCATATAGATCCATGATAACTTATAATACTGCACACATGGAAATCTGGCGGCTCTCAGAGATAGACCGGTCAGGTTTGAATGAAATGGCAAAGCAGTCACTATTTAGATACACATTCTACTATAATTTTGACTTCCAAACTTTATATTCTACAATGTATTCTCCCCACATTGCACCTCGCTGACACTCCACACCTTGTTAGAATAATAAACAACCCTAAAGACTGAACAAACGTACAGAAATGGGGGGGGGGCTTAAT
This sequence comes from Equus quagga, assembly GCF_021613505.1. Classification (NCBI taxonomy): domain Eukaryota; kingdom Metazoa; phylum Chordata; class Mammalia; order Perissodactyla; family Equidae; genus Equus; species Equus quagga. Next base: position 19,191,341 of record NC_060268.1, read on the forward strand.
AAAAAATACCTGGACTTATTTTTTAATTATCATTTACAATGCAAATGTGTGTAAAACGTTCACTTACAGTCTGGTCCCAGGGATGTTAATGTATTAAAGGGTTGGAAGAAGACCCCTGATTTTGATGTGTGAAATAATCAGACAGTCCCCCGGACAGTCCCGTCGTGAAACTTGGCAAAGAGGGTCTTAAAGACTCACAGGGCAGGGTCGAGGGGGCCTGCGGAGACGTGGAGGAGGACGCGGCCCGGGCGCTCATGGACGTGCTGCTCTGCGAAGTCATTGACGGGTGCGGGACGTGGGGGAAAAAGTAACTGGTCTGGCCCGCGAGCAGGTTGACCGAGCAGGGGTTGAGGGAGTAGGTCCCGGAGCAGGGCACCGACAGGCCGCAGGGCACCGAGGCGGCGAGCGCGGCGGCCGTGAGGTGGTGCGTGGCGTACGGGATCTCCCCGTTGACCAGGCGGTCCACGCTCAGGCCGTTGGCCGTGGAGAAGGAGTGGTTGTTGCCCAGCGAGTTCTGAGTCAACACGGAGCTGTAGGGCATGGGGTGGCTGGGGTAGGCCGACGTGGTGCCGTTGTAACTCAAAGTGCTGCTGGCGCGGGGGTGGTGCAGGGAGAGGAAGGGCGACATGGGCCAGTAGAGGGAGCCGGCGCGGTCCATGAAGGTGAGGCCGGTGGAGGTGAGGCGCGCCCCGCGCTTGAAGGCCAGCTTGGCCCGCGACGTGGTGGAGCGGCGCCGCAGCTTGCCCGTCGTGCCGCCGATGAACACGTCGTCGCTCGACGGGTCCAGCATCCAGTAGTTGCCCTTGCCCGGGTCGTCGTAGTGGCGCGGCACCTTCACGAAGCACTTGTTGAGGGACAGGTTGTGGCGGATGGAGTTCTGCCAGCCCTGCTTGTTCTCGCGGTAGTAGGGGAAGTTCTTCATGATGAACTCGTAGATGCCGTTGAGCGTCAGCCGCTTCTCCGGGCTCTGCCGGATGGCCATCATGATGAGCGCGTTGTAGCTGAACGGCGGCTTCTCGTACTTGCCGTTCTTCTTCTCGCCCTCCTTGCCCCCCTCCCCGTCCTTGCCGCCCTCGCCCGCCCCCTTCTTCTCCTCCCCCCC